>NC_046166.1:21946422-21993523 GCF_011064425.1 Rattus rattus | reverse complement strand
GAGTGAAGTGACCCAGACTAAAAAAAAAAAAAGGAACCACTGCATGCTTATGATAAAGATGATTTAAATCACAAAGCTATTTAGTATTATATGATAAAATGTTGTCATTTAGCATCTTCTATAAAATAATTAATGTATTGTTACTGACAGAAAATTTTTAAAGATTTATTTTTAGTGTGTGTGATGAGAGGGGGGGAGAGGCAGGCAAGATGTGTATACATACAAAAGTGCACAAACACACATGCACACGCGAATGCATGCATACACACATGAGTAACTTGCCCACAGATGCCAGAAGAGGGAGTCAGACCCCTGAGAACTGGAGTTACAGCATAGGTACTAGAAAACAAAATTGAATACTCTTGAAGAACGGTGAATGCTTTTAAGTACCTACCTCTAGACCCACATATAATCTTTAAAAGATTGCTTTTTTCCATATGCATCAGCCATTATATCAACTACTGAATTACTAAATCACTTGGTAGGTAACTTTCTGTCGTTGAACACATTAATTTACTAGCTATAGCTAAATAAAACATTGGAGACTGTTCGAATATCAGACGATCTCACGGGTGGCAGACTCTTGGAGAGCACACAGCTGTCAACTAAACTATTCCAGATTTTCAGTTCATACACCGACCCACTTGAATGTGCAAAGCAGCTTGTTAATAATGCAATGGATCTCGGATGCGGGCTCTGGAAGTGGTCTCGCTTCAAATGGTCACATAGGGAAAAAGATAATCACATGAAAATTAACAAATTTGCAGCAAGCAACTGCCAGAATATTTACTGCTTTGTAACTGCTTCTTCTGTCTTCCATACGAGGGCAGGTCAAGTTCAGTCTCCCTGCCTACCTCTCACTCCATGCTTCCTCTGATTCAGCCACTTGACTCCTTTCTTAGCCAGGCTTTACACTCCCCTTCTGCCTCTGTGTATCAAGGATAGATCTCCATTTCCTCACCTTTAGAGCATTTTCACCCCAGCTATCCTCATGCCACCTTCCTCTGGTTCCTTAGGTTCCCAATCTTTTCAGTTAACTACCTATTCAGAAGCATCTGCTGTTGGCATTCTCACTGGCACACCCTTTCCTCAGGAGGCCGTTTCATAGCATCCCTCCATCAGCATACTCTTCCATCACTACCCTGTTCATGAGCATCTCCCAGTTCCATGCCCTTTCCTAAGTACTCTGTTTCATTAGCATCTCTCACTACTCCCATTTACCATCTAACCTGTGCCCTGAATTATTCTTCTTCTCTGCATTAACCATTAACATAATGCCAAATTAATTTATCTGCCTATTACTGTTTTCCCTCACTAGAATTAAAGCTTCAGTGGAGCAAACAATTGTCTTATTTCTTGACAAAACTTAGAGTTTTAACATAATCCTTGCCTCTCATAGAACAATTACTCCATAGTTGCTAAACAAACAAATGCAAGTGAGTAAATGAATATGAGGCTGAATGAATAATTAGTTGTTAGGTTAATTTTTCAAACCAGTTATAGATTTCTCTTACTCTTACTGAGTAATGTTGATAATATTTTTTGAGAAAATAATCTTTCATTTTCCTATTTTGAAACATGGCTAAAATTATTTCTTTAAAGTCTCACTATATAGAAACTAAAAACCCAATTCATTGCCTCAGAAACAACAAAATAAAAATTGACTCCTTTTCTATTTTAAAAATCGTATCCAAGGGTAGCACAAGGGAAATGAATGTAGCTACAGTGAGGAATAACCATGGTCCATGCACAGAAGTCACTGAGAAAAAGCATAAATTTATATATATACTGAAGGGACTAAGATAGCAGAATAAATTCCATTTTGTTCTTAAGACTCCATTCTAAGTTAACTTGCCCTTAGAGCGGCATGGCCTTGAGGTCTGAGAAAAATCATGAAATGTTCCTGGCAGCTGCAAAATAGGCCCAGCAGCTGCAGTTGACTGCTGATAACAACAGAGTGAGCTACGAAAACATACATTCTCCAGGTCAGGATGCTCCTTTTGGATGTGTGTTCCCTCCTTGTGGTTTAATCAAGTCCTGCAAACCAATTAGCTTAACGACCAACATTCCTTTACCCTCTCATGTAATGTCAAGGCTTGAAAACCCCCATTTGTGGTTTTTTTCCTCTATAAACCCCCTTCACCTAGATCTGGGGTTCGCTCTCCTTCCTGTTTCATCAGGAAGGTTGGTGGCCCAAGCTCGAGCTTAAATAAAGACCCTCATGTGCTTACTCCGGAGTTGTGGTTCCTGGTGGTCTCTGGGGTTTTTATAATCTGGGCACAACAATCCATGTCCATATGCATATCCACGTCCATGCATGTGCATGTGCATGTGCATGTGCATGTCCATGTGCATGTGCATGTGTATGTCCATGTGCATGTGCATGTACATATGCATATATAAGCATATACAGTTTTATCTGGAGACTACTTTAAAGTGTTATATTGACTTCATGATGTATATGAGTAAATTAACATTCCTTACCACTTATTCTTTAACTGAATTAATAGATGACGTCACCACACTCATATACCACTTTCTTCTCACTAGTCTTGTGGTAAATTGGTTCCCTTCCTCTAGATCAGCTTTTGAGTCTATCTCTCTTTTCTCTACTGTTGAAAGTACTGGTCTGAAATCAGTATCGAGTTATGTTTTAAAGGTTTATTTCTTCTATTTTGTAAATTGTATGTGTGTGTAGGGGAAGGGGGTTGTGCATATAAGTGCAGAGGCCAGAAGAGGATATCAGATCTCCTGGAGTTAGAGATATAGCGAGTTTTGAGCCACTGGTGTGGACACTAGGAATGAAACTCTACACTAAGCCAGCTCTCCAAACTTTTGTCTTAGAGTTTAAATTTTTATTACATTTCAAGTGTAATAATTCTAAAACACAAGTATAAATTAGATGACATTTCTTCTTTTTCAATTTGGTCCACCCAACTGTACGAAATGTGCTTGATCACATGTAGGCGGAGGTACATAGCCGAGAGTACATCGGGATGTACGCTTGCTCTCAGTTGGACAAATACAAGAAGTACCTAACCTTGTGGACTTGCCGTCAGAGCATCTGTCAAATGTAGCTCGTGGCTGTTTTCTGAGAAACCTGAGTATGATTCTGGCTAGTGTCCATCTTCCTGGCCAGTATTAAATAAAGTCTGCTTTAATTAAATAACTGTAACTGGTCTTTTTCCTTGTGACTTTCAGGTTTAACACTTAATGGACTAGATTTTACTGTCTTATCTTTATTTTGTGTTAGCCAATAGTAATTGCTATTTTCTTGTCTTTATTACACTAAAATAAAGCAAAGGGCACAAGGTAAATAAATTAAGTCTACAAACCCTTGCAATCACATTTTAAAAGTAAGTACACTATCAAAACAATTCCTTTCTCTATGGATTCCAACTCACTGCTCTTAATTTTATAAAGTCATTATTAAAACATGGTGTTCCAACATGTTAATTAGATAAATGTTTGTTCTGCCAATGTCTTAATTACTATCATGATATAAATGTTACAAAAAGGGTACAGCAGGGTAATTAACAGTGCTATGACATTTGACAATGAAAAAAAGAGAACGCAGCTCACTGGGTAACTTAAATGTCCTGATGGTATTGTATCTGTGTCTATTTCAACTTTATAAATGGAAGCTAATGAAACATTCTGAAATGTTCATATGTTCTGGTGACGCTTGATAGATGTGGTATTCTTTCTTCCTAGTAAATTGCTTATTTAGTTTCAGTAGATTAATTAGTTTTGGCACAATTTATAGCCAGGCTAATTTTTTGCACCAATTTGTTTTTACTTCATTGCAAAACATAATATTATATCACATCACTCTTTAGCAGACAGTGGTACAGGTAACAGGCAATTCAAAGCTGACTACATCTGATATCCAGGACAACTTGAGGACTGGATCTAGTCCGTTTTTAAATTAGAGTTAGATTATTCCCTTAGAAGGGAGGAAAAATCAATGAATTGTGATTCTGTATCTCTGGCTACAGGGTCTGGAAGGAGTAGATTATCTTAAGAATGTTTGCTGCTTTTCTAGAGATCAGATATGGTACCCAGAATCCATGTCAGGCCATGCATGATAGATAACATGAAGGCATCTGGCAGGCTCTTCTGCCCCCTAGCAGCATCTAAACATAAAGGATACACACACACACACACACACACACACACACACACACACACACACACACACACACACACACACACACTGAGAGAAGGAGGGAGGAGAGAGAGAAGAAGGAGGAGAAGGAGAAGGAGGAGAAAAGAAGACCTGGAAAGTCTAGAGGATCAAAAGAGAATATGAAAGAACAGTGGGTTTATATAGGTCACTGAAAATCATTTCAGAATAAATGAGCAGAAAACAGTTAACTTGTGAGGCAAGAGGAAAGTAAACAGGGCTTTGAAGACACAAATTTAACTTGAAAGCAAGACAGAAATGGTGAACCCACTTTGCACTCTGTTGATTAATCTCTCGTCATCCTCATTCATCAAAGGAAGTTATCAGTTTGATCAGTAACCTGAATCCTTTTTATATTGTTTAGGAAGTTCATTGAGGATGATCACTTATTTATATTGTTAGATTAAATGAAAAAAATACTATGTGATTCTCAGATTTTGATTGTGGGTAAGCTTCCTAAATACCAGGAAAGACTAAGAAATACCAAATTCTCAGTCACTGCCAAAGGAACTAAAAATTTTAAAATTGAGATGTTGTTAAATACCACTGTCTGCCACAAATATTTACGACAAGCAATAGCCTTTCCAGTAACAAAAAGGTGCTCTTTTAAAAGAATATATTTTACTCATTTTGCTTTTTAAAGAAATGTGTTATAAAATATTCGATTTCAAAAGAATGGAAGGCTGAATAGAAAGAGAGGAAATCGTGCTTCTGTGCTTTAACCTAATTCCTTAGCTCTGCCCTTCAAAGGCAATTAAGGCTACTGGCATGCCGTTTATTATATCCATACATTATGCATATGCAGCAAAGTAGTCTGTCAGTTGAAGATATTTGTGTCATTCCTTTGAGAAATAAGAATACCGCAGTGAAGCAGGATTAGGCCCTGTTTAGCATGAATAGTATTTCCTTGGTGCCTACTAATGTCTAGATTTCACTCTTTAAAAAATATACATGGTTAAAATGTCATTTCATATCCCTATTATCCTATTCGTGGCAGGCTTATGTTGTGGTCTAAAGGATATTGGTGTGATATACATACATAAAATGCTGAAATTTTAAAGGTTTAGCATTTGTTTACTAATGGAAATAATACTGAACAAATAAACAGAAAGAGGTTATTAGGAGAGGCAATGTACACAGGAAACCTTGTCTCAAACAGATGAGACACGTGTGCTCTATCTAATGGGAGAGGGAAGAAAATGGGCACTGTTTGTAACGATGCAATTTACTGTAGTAATTTCCATAATAAATGAGGCAATGTAGGAAATATTTGAAAAGAAATAAATAGAAGGATCAAAGGTACAAAGTGTCACAGAGAATATTATTCTATGACATTGGAATACTATAGAAGACTATATGCTAAAATTTTTAAATAAGAGAAAAATAGGTGGTATCTGCTGTGGCTTAACATGTCTGACTCAGATACTTGGTTTAGGGACAGGTTCTGAGGAGTCTAAGCATGTGAGAGGGAAAAGTGACTGGGGAGTACAGTGGAGGGATCATTGGCGCTTAAGCCAAAGTTAAGCTAAAGCTGAAGATTGGATGCTATTATCCTGTTTGTGTGCGTTTTTATACGTATGGTATTATTATTAGGGTGCCTGATTGTTTTAATGACAAAGTAGAGGGGCCTTTCAAAGAAGCAGATTTTATCTTTGAATATAGAAAGAATGGGGAAATGAACAGGGAGGCATTGATCTTGCAGCCTCATTCTAGGTTACACAGACAAGAAAGAAGGCAAGGAAGGGGTGTAGGGCAGGAACTTCTACTTTTTAAAAATCTACTTCAAATACTACCTAATGCCAGAAGGTAGAGTGCATCTCTGAAGAAGAGAAACTTAAGAGGTATTAGAGTTCGCTGACATTGAAGTAGAAATCATGGATGACTTGTCCAGGAAAAGGAAAGAGATTTTGTTACAAGAATAAGTCAACATCTTGAGAGCATTAACTATTATTCAGCCTGTGTTTTGTAAGAGGAGAATATCTGCTCTTAATTACAGGCAAGTAAAATCCCTTGATTTCTGCTAGAGGCTTCAACAAATCTATCTGGCTTTATAAACTAACTGCACTGAAGCTAAAGGAATCATTGCAGGTAGGGGCTGCACCGATGTTTAAATCTATTTCTAGTAACACCTCCTTACCACCAAATGAGTTTACTCTTCGCCCTTAATAAATCCTTCACCATTGCTCTGGAAGGGCATCTAAAAGGATTTACACCTGTCTTGAAAAGTATCCCAGCTAATCAGAACTGTGGCCTGTGTTCCAGACCTTTTGATTAGAGGATTATGTAAGGTTGTTTGCAGCCAAGGATAGCTGTGATGGGAGCCCAGGATCAACCAGTAATAAATTTACTGAGACCAGTATGAGAATTTTGTGTAATTTTTCTGTAACTTGATTCTACATTTCTCAAGTATGATCTTTGTAGGTATCGACACTATGTTGCCTGGCACTTGTGCCATTGACTGCTGGTAAATACTTAATAAGATCATGAGGCCCTCATGACGAGGCTTGAAAAGGGGAGATAACTTGACTAAGACCAGTACGAAGGAAATGACATAGCTTGGATCTCAAAGTAGATGATCTGACTCCACTTCTTGATGTACATGTGCCCCTGATGTAGACATTGATTTTACAGTTATGATCAAAGTAAAAAAGTTTCAATACATTGTTAAAGTTAGATGAAAAACATATTGAAATCAGTGATATTGGCCTATTACATGTTACTGAGTATGGAAAGAACATGCAAGGACATACTAAATAAATCATAGAAATGGCTAATCCAGGGTTAAGGGGAAGGTTTATTTTTTATTTTAATTATTTTAGTTATTTACATTCCAGTAGTTGCCTCCCTGCTCCACAATTACTCATCCCATTACTCCTTCCCCTTGCCCTTGAGAGGGTGCCCCTACCAAACCTCTCCCTTCCCCGGGGCCTCAAATCTCTTGAGGATTAAGTACATCTTCCCCACCTGAGGACAGGCCAGGCAGACCTCTGCTACATATGTGTCAAAGGCCTTGGACCAGCTCATGTATGCTCCTGTTGGTGATTCAGTCTGTAGGAACTCCCTGGGGTCCAAGTTAGTTGAGATTGCTGGTCCTCCTATGGGGTCACCCATTCAGTTTCTTTGATCCTTCCCCTAATTCAACCATAGGGGTCCCTGACTTCAGTCCAATGGCTGGATGTAAGTATCTGTCTGTCTTAATCAGTTGCTGGTAGGACATCTCAGGGGACAGCCATGCCAGGCTCCCACCTGTAAGCACATCATAGCATCAGCAACAGTGTCATGACTTTTTGCTCCCCCACCCCCATGAGATGGATCCCAAGCTGGGCCAGTCATTGGACCACCTTTCTTTCAGTCTCTTCTCCATTGTTGTTCCTGCAGTTCTTTTAGACAGGAACAATTCTGGGTCATGATTGTGGGTTAGTAAACCAGTCCTTCCACTTGAGGCCCTGTCTATCTACTGGAGGTGCACTCTTTGAGTTCCCTCTCACCAATGTTGGGTGTTTTGGCTAAAGTCACCCCCATTGAGTCCTGAGAGCCTCTTACCTCCTGGGTCTCTGGTCTAAAGAGTCTCCCCTCCCCGACTTCCTACCCCCTGAGCAAAGAACCACATGTCCCTTCTGCCCGAGGCAAAGGAGATGACTCCTTTGGACAGGCACCCATTTCTTCAGAAGTTCCTGAGCTATGCTGGCTTTTATCTAATTACCAGAAATTCCTCTATAATCCAACTTTAGCTGGGCCTAGATGCAATTTTGGAGCAAGACAATCAGCCTGCTCCTTTGGGGAAAACCGGGTACCCTTTAGACCTAACAAAAGAGAGCTTATGGTACCAATCAAACAACATTCACAATTATCAACTGCCTTGAGTCTTAATTTGTATAATATTTGCTATGTTAGTTTTTGAAACTTAGCCATGTACTAGTTTTACTAATTTAAAGTAGTTAATGAATAAATTGGTTTGAATTTTAAACATACTGTGAAAATTATGAGAACCAATCGTAATAAATAAAAGTTTCATATGACTTAGCAGTTATTACTGTGAATAGTCCTTTAAAGAATGGGAGAAAAGGCTCAGAGCATTTTGCACACAGGCAAACAACTACAGATGCGAAAATCACTCTTTCTCTCTGGCTCTGAAAGAATAACATTTTTCATTTCAGATTCGGCACAACTTGAAATTTCCAAAGAAGTCCCCAGCAGTGCAACTAGTTTATTTCTTAGGAGGGAAGGAAACCACTGGATAGTCTTTTTGTGCAGCCTGGAGCAGTTTTAATGGTAAAACAGTGTCATCTAGTGAGAAGTTTAGATGACAAAATTCCCTGCAGGCAAGTTAAATTGCCTGAAGGGTTTCAGTAGCTGAATTCAAATTCCTGAGATTTGGAACAAAAGCCATCACCATTAGCACTCAGTTGGCAAAAGCATGAGAATAGATGTTTGGGGCTTGTTCAACATAAGAAGATACAGATTTGGGGAACATAGACATGTCTCACAATTATATAATTGAGGATTAATTTCTTATATTTTTAGGAGTGCAGGGGTATGTGTTTCTGTTATTACTGCTCTGTTGCTAATTCCCTCTTGAGATGCTACTCCAATGGAAGTTGAAGGAGGAGTCTTTCACTTTCCCTTCACTCAGTCCCTTGATTAACACTATTGGGATGGACAAAGTTGATCTAATTATGGGCTGATGTGTAGTCCATTTTGGAAGGGGTGGCAGACTCAGAGATGTCAAAGAGCATCACAACGTCTATGTTCATAACTAAATATGTCCTTGTCATGGGAGGTTATCTCTGTATTCAGGGAAGCATCTCTGACACGGCACCCTCTGAGATTGTTAGAATGTTAGAATGGTAATGTATTTTTCCCAAAGCTTTTTCAATTAAAACAGTGACTTAGAGAACTTCTTATAATTTTTTAAAACTGTTTAGCGTAATTTTCACACATCGTCTGAGATCTGCTAATGGCGGAGCAAGTAAACAGCTCATTGGCCATCAGCAAAATGCTCCCTAAAGAAACGGACAGCCTTTTCTGTGGATTCGTTTTTCTTCCATGTACTATTCATCACACAGTCTCCATTTTGTGTCCACTTCCATTGGTATAAAGAGATTCAGTTCACAAAATTAGTAATCTTTATAATGTAGACTAGAATCCCAAACACTCATGAAATAGGAGTAGATTGTAACTAAAGAAATGAACAAAAGCATTAAAATTTTTTCTGTTCCAACAATTAGCGTCAGAGCTCACAATAGTCAATTAGTGAATAATTCAGTTGAGCTTATTAGTGAAGTCACTTTATAGCCTGCTGCTTGGGCTTAATGCTTGCCTGTCTTAAGTGGGTTTAAAAGCTTATATTAAAGATCTATTTATGTTTATTGGTCTTCTGATTTAGCTAAAATTGAATGTAGTAAATCTTATGTCTTAGTTGAAAGACTTAAAATGGTTATAATTCTGAATGAAATTTGAATACATCATTTTCCAATTTAGAATTAATTAATAGCACTGGTTAGTCATAACTTTTGGGTATAATTTATCATTTCAATACAATAAAATTCTTTCCTAGCACTGACATTTTTTTCACCTAACACGTTAATGTATATGTGTATGTGGTGTTTGTGCATGTACTAGTATGTGTGGGGGCACATGTGGAGACCGGAAGTTGATGTCTGGCATCTTCCTCAGTTGCTCTTCACCTCACGATTTGAGACAGTCTCTGACTGAACCTGGAGCTCACTTGTTTAGTTCAACTGGATTACCAGGGATCACAGGGATTCTTCTCTATCTCTCCAGCAATTGGATTACAAGAACGCATATACTCCCATGTCTGACTTTTAAAGGGGATGCTGGGGCTCCAAAATCACGTGGTAGTGCTCACACAGCAAACAATTTATCTACTGTGCCAACTCCACGGCATGCACGTTAGTGTTGTACAGCACTTACTTTAAAATAACTCTACACTGCCCGTATCATCACTACAATTATCTGATGATATGAACCCTGCGCCCTTTGTGTTTATCCAAATCATAACAAGCCCCAAACCCTGAGCCTTCTTTTCAAAGAGTCCAACTCTCTTTGAAGTTCCATGCTTTGCTCATCATTCATCTCAAGCCTGTTTCTCAGCTCTGGTCTCTTTTTCTCTGTCTGTTATATCTTAAGTTCTTTATTAACAACCCCCTATCACTGTTCTTACTAGGACTGCCCTGCTAGAACCAAACACATCATTATCCTAGAGATGTGGTAAGTCTTTACATTCGTTTTTATGATTTCTCCCGGCGATCATAATCCTTTTCTGTCATAATCCTTGAGGATTTTTCCTCTCCAAAAAATGACCTGCTATATTTGTTTTTAAAATTTTCTACCACAATTAGCTTAGTCACCTAAATCTATGTTTGTGTATAAATAAGGAGTGCAGTCTTCAAGTTACCTACTTTCTATTCAACGATCTCCCTATTACCCAAAATCCAATTACTATTAATCTAACTCAGGACTCCTAGACATTGATGCTACCACTAGTTGGTGTATCTCTCAATCTTCACAGCATTGCCTTTCCTTGCTTTTGAGACAGAAGCTAATGGACCAGCCCAACTCCATCTTAAGATTAAAAGTCATTTTATTACAACTTCAAAGTAAGTTCATTCCTGTTTTCTGGAAAACTTGGGTTCAATCATGTCTTGATCAATTTTCTGGAATTTGACATGTTCCACAACGTATATCCTGACCTCCAGCCTAATAAAATAAGATGTCCTGCCAAATAATTTTTGAAATGATCATCCCAATTCCTAAATAAGCAAACAATCTCCCAACTCTTGGAAACCCCCTAGTCTTGCAGATTTTTAAGCTATATAAACCCCACAATCTCCTGCATTCACTGTTATTTTCTCAAACCACATGTCAGGGAGATAGCTCTGTCTGTCAGAAAATAAAGCTTGCTTGATTTGACTCAAAGGATTTGGGAAGCAGTCTTAACTCGTGTTTGGTGAGATTAACATTGCTACCGGCTATACCACTGGATCAACTTATTTCAAGGTGTTCTCATTAAACAATAGTAGTCTAGATCTTTGTAATCTTAACTTGGATTTCCAGTTTTTCTTTCAATCTAAACCTCTTCTAAGGTGAACACTTCCAAGCATTACTACCATATTTTATTACTTACATGAGAATTTTATTGATTTTCCTTCTCTTAAGCATCCAATATTAGGTCTTGATTCAGATGTTTATCTTGCCTGATTCCCTCATAAAATTAATTAAATCAGTAGAGGACATCTGCAGGCTCTTTGCAACCAACCTAAGGACACACTGCCTCTTCTTGCTTCTTTGTTCAGTATCCTAATAACCCAACGCTCCGTTTTTATTCAAGATCAACAATGTAATAATTTTCTGCTAAATCATTCTGTTTAGCATGAAATTATTATGTAATATATCAGCTGAAAAAAAAAGAAAAAAGAAACTATTTTTCTGTTCAACCATGCTATTTTCCTGTTTCCCCTTTTAAAGAGCTTCCCAATGAGGTTATCTATATTCGCTCTATACTCACTGTTCAGTGTAAAATATTGTTATTACTCAAATCTCTACTGGTTTCCATCCCCACCACTCTGCCTAAACATCCTCTAAACTCCTCTTGACGTCTCATCACTCCTGATATACCAGTCCACAATGTACAATCATATCTCCCTTCGTTAACTTCATTCAGTTATCACAACTAATATAGATAAGAATCATAAAAATAAAATTATGAAGACACAAAAATGAATATTGAATAGAATCCATGGTATATGATAAAGGAGCAGTAAGCAAGATATCAGAGTACAAGTCTATAGAGTAGATACGCAGGCAAATTAGACAGACACAAAGGTCATAAAGAAAATCTTCCACTTATTGCATTCTTCTATAATGTTGTATAAAGCATCTTACTGAAATAGTCCGTTAGAAGATGTTTTGGCTAAGAAGCACTGATGCCTCACTTGAGTTCACAGGTTAACTAGAAGCAGGATGAAAGATTGGTACCTCTATGTTCATTTTGTATCTATCTCTCTAATTTTGGTTAAAGGAACAAAGGTAATTCACTGTCATCAACCTTTCCTCCAGTCACCTTGGGTTCAATAAATAGAGTCTTATAGAACTCAACCTGCACCATACACACAGACAGATTAGAGTAATTATATGTGACAGTGAGGCTACACTCTGAGCAGAATAATCATTTCCTGACAACTGGTTTAAGTTGACAGACATAAGGCCCTCTTGGGACCATCTTACAGAACCAGAACTTCAACAATGAACAACAAGACTACACCTTGATCAGGGCTATTTAATTATGTATACCTCCTGATTCTCTGTTCTAATTCTGTATATATTTATATCATGTCAGTACCCAGAAGATCAACTTGGAGTCAATGGACTACTTTATCTGTCTGTACATCTTCCCAATGTAGCTATATTGAATAAAAGTCCTCTATTTATTTTTATCATTGTTTTTCTCTTAAATAATGTATGTGGGAATGTATGGGTAAGACTAGCTTTGGGGAGCTTCAAGAATCTAACCTTCTGGTTAGATTATTGTATAATTCTTAAATAATGTGTGCATATGCTTAATATCCTATAAAACATGCACAGAAACATGGACACCTATCAATCAATCTAGAAAGAATATCAAATGAGCTTCAATATTGAAAAGCTCTTAAAGTGGACACATACACATAAAATCCAAAAATCATAGGGCATTGACACAAATCATAGCTCTCAACACAAATAACATATAAATGACTATGCATGACCCAGGAACATGTATTTGGGTTGCTATTTGAGGTAAAATCATGTTCCAACATAGAACCAATTTTGTGAATGTTTTATAGTTACAAAAGAAAAACCGTATATTAAGGGCTCTATCAAATGCTTCGGTATGTGAGTGGGGTTATAGCAAAGTGAGAGAAATTCTGCTATAGGTTTCAAATGTTATCCAATGACATTCTTAACTTTGGGGTTGATGGAAGCTACTGGATGCTAAGATACATTGCTGAAATCCTGATGGTCAGGGCGATGTTGGGGTAGATACAGAAGGCTGGTGCTAGCTGGCTGTTGAGTGTACTAAAGATATTCCAAGATAATTTGGCTCTGGATCTACATTTCAGCTGTCCATAATCATGAAGTTCTCATAAGTCAATGAATCTTGTAGAATCTTTAACACAGGTACATCTTTCTAATGATAATTTCAGTCCACAAGGAGAATACCCATACATGTGTTAATGTAAAAATGAGTATATTCACTAGAAAAAATGTATAGAATGAAAGCATAAGGCAGAAATACCAAGAATAAATCTGCAATAGATTTGATCACTAGGAGTAACTTCTTTTCTCTATCATGGCGTGCCATACCACCAGCTATTGGCTCTCCATGTTTTCTCAAAAAACTTCCAGAATCAATAGATAGCTGGCCAAGAAACATCCAGATGAAAACTGGTAACAAAATCAGGTAAAACTCCAAGAAAAGACACTGGAGGAGAACAAAGCTGCGTCTGTAAGGATTCACACAATGGCAAGACTGAGAGTTTATATGGACTCATGATCATCAATCAATCTTACCAAACAGAGTTCAACATTTTTAACCTAGAGACCTGCCTCTGTCTAAATTAGGGGGGGGGTCTAGTAATAAAATGTAGAATGTTTCAAAAAAGAGAACACATAGTCAAGGGAGTTGAAAGAAGGTAATGGTGGACAGATATGATCAAAATACATTGTACAAATGTATGGGTCATTCAAAGAATGAAATATAGTATTTTAAAAAGTCATGAGCCAAAAGCTAGAACCTGAATTTAATTGTGAGATAGACTATCAGAGATTTTCTTTCCTGTGGGAAAGAGGTCTGGGCACTACGTTCTTTCTATTCTCTGTTATAGAGGTAGTTTTATACAACTCTAGGTTAAGGAAATGGCCGCTCATTTTCTAAAAGAGAAAAGAATCTCAGATTCCTGTGGGAAATAAGATCTCCACACACTCTGAGTCCAGCAGAATTCTTATCTGAATATCCATCACTGACAGGGAAAGACAGAGACCTTTTATATTGTTTTGCCTTCCATGTTTGGTACAGAAAAGGCTTAACTAACTAATTAACTGGATTGATATATTTACAATGTTTGTATGACAGTGGATGTTGTCGATATAAAAATAGTCTCCTCTCAAAGAGGATAGGAGTTAGCTTATTCTGAAGCCAAATATGTGTCCATGGCCCATGAACACAAGTTCAAGTGGAAATTGCATGTTTCAGCATGGTAACAGTTTCATGAACTTCATATAATAACAGAAAAAAGAAGACCATAAAGTAGACATTTTTAAAGTTCATTGGTGGAATCATCAGCTAGGCAGGTTACTGAACAACGGGAAAATCTCGGTAGACTTTTGGTTTGTGAAGGCTGTGTCTGTTTGTGGATTTCAAAAGATCTATGTAATAGTCACAAAGACGTAGGTTCTGTACAGAGGTGAGGAATAAAGAGCCTAATAAGAGAACCTAAAGATGGCCACGATATTTACTCTAGACTTGCTACAGTCCAGTTTCTCAGCAATGTTGAAGTTCTAATGAGTTCATCAGCCCTAGATGAGTGTAAGTATAAGGTAAAATGCTTTCCAAGAACTTTTACTCACTGTGTATATATGAGATGGTGGGGGGTGACACATGAGCTCCCTGACATGCATGTAGAGGGCAAAGAACAAGTGTTTCTACTTCCCATTTCTCCATAGGAGGTCTGAGACTACAGATGCCTATCACAGCATCCACTCTTTTATGTAGGTTTCAGGGGTTTATAGGTCAGCAGTCTTATGCCTTTACTCTCTGAGATATCTTCTCAGTCTTAATTTTAATTTTCACCATGTATAGTCCTTCTACATGGTCCAGTCAATAGTCGTGTAGACTATTTTCAGTAAAGCATATATTATATGTTTGGTATTTTCTCCAACAACTCTCTACAATAGCTTTTCTTCCTCTCCTCTTTCCCTAAGTCCTCTGTTTCCTCAGAAAGTTTCATTTCCACTTAAATATCACATATACATATGACTTTATATATCTATAAAATCCAGAAAAGTGAGAAAATCCATATTATTTGTTTTTCTGAGACTAGTTTATGTAGCTTTGCATGGTTATATCCAGTAATATCCATGATTTTTCTTCAAATAACTTAACTTCATTCATATTTTGAGTCAGAAGAACCCATATATATTGAAGACATACTGAAAAATATTTATATTATTTCCTTTATCCATTCCTCTGCTTAACACCTAGGTTTGCTCCACAACTTACTGTGAATAGAGATACAACAGACACCAATGTGTACTTGTGAACTGTTGACTTGGTGTCCTTTGTTTAAATACCCAGGGAAACTAGAGCTTGGTCATAGGTGGAAGTACTTTTAGTTTTCTAAGAAACACCCATCTAACTTAACTAATAAATAGAGTGGTTTGCATTCCCACCAGAAGTCTACATCCTTGTCATCTTCTCCTGCTGTTTTTTTAATGACTGCCATTCAGATTAAGGTGTGGAATCTCGATATAGTTTTCATTTTCATTTCCCTATAGCTGGTGATTATAAGCATTTTTGCATCTCCTTTGGAATTCCATTGCTGTCAGATTCCTGCATCCTTGATAAACACACTAATTTTACAAATGAAAAGTGGACAGTGTGATAACTGTAGAACCAGATACTAGCATCTCTCTTTAGCATTTCTCCTTTTGGACGAGGACTTCAGCATAGGACTGGTGGCCTCAAATCAGACCAATATGGGACTTTGAATCTGCCTCAGTCTTGGCTTCTACACCTGTAACTAATGCTTGCTGTTTATACTTGGTCAAAAGTATCCTGTTATAGCAATCTGAGTAAAGGAAGAAAATTAGTACTTAGAATACATAATCCTATTCAAAGTAGGAAAAGCAAATATTCTTGTAGAAAAGCAGTGCGATAACACAAGAAAGCTTTCCATGGGAAAGACACTATACCTTTAGTGAGGACAAACAGAAGTCCAGGAACATAGGCACTCCCGTGTGAATGTTCTATGCAGGCTGACTAGAACTCCTTTTCCTGTGGAGGACTGAAATGCTTCAAATTCAAAGCCCTAATTACAAGTAATTAATACCATGTCTAACACACTTAATTGGGAAAATTAAAAAAATGAAACCAATAAATGTAACTATTAAAATTAAATTAACTTTAATAAGTGAAATAAATTAAGATATTTAAGAACCAAAAAGATGCATGGCAGTGTAAAACAATACTTCCTCCATATTGTTTAAGACATGGATCCAATCTGGAGGGTGGACACCCTTGTAGCTTCCATGTTCTTTTGTTCCTAGGCAAGAATTACACTAGGGAGACAAGATTAAAGTAGAAATAGAGACGGTTTGATAAGAGAGAGAAAGCTCTCTGAGATCTATTGTGGGCTAGTGATCTGGAGAAAGACCTATATTCAGTAGTCCTTCTGAATATAAGGCCTATAAAGGGTTCATGACCATGTATAGGTCATTTGCATACAACCTTCCCTTTCCTGTGATTGTAGTGATTGTATTTATCCTAGACTTTTCTCTCATGTGTATATATTCCAAAATAAAACTGATATACTTCATACATAAATTTCTCAGCATCCCTACTCTTCATGTTATCTTCTAAACATATTAAAATTGAATTTATATTGACTTGAGCCAGGGAAACAAATAGGATAATTACAGATCATCATCTCACACTCAGCTCCTCCAAAATCAATACCCTAGTCTTCTCCAATTCTGTAGCAGAGCACTTGCTGAAGCCTCCTCTTCTACACGCCCACCTCCAGTGATCACACAGATCTTCCTGTCCAAATTTCCCTCCTCATACTCTCTGCTTTATCACAGCCCCAGGTCCAGCTGGGATTCCCTGGAAACTTCATGACACTGCAGGCAGCTAAGCAGATAGGCTAACTGAAGATCTTCATTCTCACTTCATTCCTCCAAGTACATTCCCCAGTCCCATCCTTATCTCTGAATTAGACCAAATGCCTAGGCTTCTCCCCATTCCCTGCTCCTATTTCCAGAGAGAATCAGTGGATCTTGGTAAAACACTGTACTTTCTTCATTCCATCGACCTTTTGGCCTATGCTTCCTAGCCTATCCCCATTCCTATCAGCTCCCAATACCTAGAAATACATTTTACCTAGAAACAGACTTGTCACAACGATCATGACTCAAGAACAATTTGGCACCCAGTAACACATAATCAACACTTTCCTAAAAACCAGAGAGGGCAATGGAAACCAAGAAACAAAATGTTCATTCAACAACGACAAGACAAGACATCAACAATTTTCTACCAGACTTTCAAAGAATACATAATGCCAATACTTCTCAAATTATTTCACAAAATATAAACAGAAGGAACATTGTCCAGTTCATTTCATGAGTCCACAGTTACCCTGATAGCCAAACCACATAAAAACCTCCAAAATTACTGACCAATTTCTCCTATGAACGTAGATGCAAAAGTATTTAATAAAATATTTGCAAACCAAATCCAAGAACACATCTAAAGTTCATTAACCATGATCAAGAAGGTTTCATCCCAGAAATGCATGGACATTTCAATATATATAAATGGATAAATATAGTCCACTTATGTAAACAAACCGAAAGACAAAGACCACGTGATTATTTCATTAGATGTAGAAAAGGCCTTTGATAAAATCCAACAGCCCTTCATGATAAATCCTGGAGAGATTAGGGATTCAAGACCATAAAATATATTAAAGGTAGTTTACAGTAGGCCTATACCTAACATCAACTTAAATGGAGAGAAATTCAAAGTAATGAATAATTCTACCAAAATCAGGAAAAAAACAAGATTATCTATCTTCTCCATACATATTCAACATAGAACTTAAAATCTTAGGTAGAGCAACAAAATAACCAAAGGAGATCATAGAGATACAAATTAGAAAGGAAGAAGTCAAAGTATTTTTATTGTAACTGATATGATAGTATCCATGTGTCCCTAAAAATTCCACCAGGAACCTTCTACAACTGATAGACAGTTTCATTCTTAGATGTGCCAAAGGATGCTTCATCCTACCACAGAGACACTTGTTCACTTATGTGCATTGCTGTTCCATTCATAATAGCCAGAAAGTCAAAAGGACCGAGATGTCCTTCAACAAAATAAAGAAAATATGGTACAAGTACACAATGAAATATTACTCAATCGTTAAAAAGATTAAATCATTAAATTCTCAGGTATATCAATGGAAATTTACTGAATGAGGTAACCCATACTCAGAGAGAAACATCATATATACTTGCTTATATGTAGATATTAACTGTTAAGTCAATTATAACCAAGTTAACTGTAGACTGTAATTTAAGGATGACAGCCTATGTGCTCCCATTCTATCTCCAAAATAATTGACATAAAGACCTACTAAGTTTATTAACAAGCTTTATGCACTATGGCTGGACAGATATCTATTCTAACCCTCTAAGCTATCTATTTACCAGCCACATGGTTCTTTTCATTCAATTTGAGTCTCTCCCTGTCTCACTCTGATCCATGTGTTTCCTCATGTCTGCTCTCTCATCATGGCCTCATGACAAATTTCTTAGTGACCTGCTCATGGCAGCTCCTCCTGGACTTTCTGCCTCATGGTCTCTCCATATGGTCTCTCTACCTTCTTCCCTCATGGTCCTTCTCTTACTTCTCTCTTCCTGGAGCCCTGGCTGGAATTGGAAGTCCACCCTCCTGATCTCCTCTGCCCAGTCATAGGCTGATTAGTTCTCTATTAACCAGAGATAATTGGGGTGCATTCCTTACACAACATTGATATAGGATAAGGTACAATAACCATGACAATGCTAGTGTCTGGACTGTAACCAGATCTCTGCATACATAAATCAGCAACAGAATATATACTGTATAAGACCAACACCAACAGCCAACAATCCATAAAATCACAGAGGTTATTTATTGAGAAAGGGAATTGGGGGACAGATTGATCTAGGGAGTAGAATAGGTAGTTATAGGTAGATGGAGTGGGGATGGTATGGGAGAGTAATGTGTGAAGGGGGAGGGGAAAGTGTTACATGATAAGGAATGCAGGGGAGACTACTAAAATTATGGGAATTTGAGGAGTAGGATAGAAACATAATGCAGTTGAAACTTCCTAAAGTATATACATATATGAAGGTGATCTAAATGAAATGGCCAAAAATCAAAGAGACAGAACCCCAAACGGTCATCTCTCTTCACCAATGAAGCTTCTGGAACTGCGATAAGGATACATCTAATTGAGTTGTTGGCCAAAGGAGTGCTATGTGAATCTTTGAACAAATCGGGCTGCCAAGACTATAGGCTGCTTTTCACAAACCCTTTGATCTACAATGCTCTTTCTCTGATAACCACTTGCAAAGGAATAGTTTCTTTCTTCACACGAAGTCTCATTGGTGAAATAAACTACTCTTAAGGGTAGGCGGCTCGCCCAGAAGCAGACAGAGAACAGATAATGAACTCAACAGCATCTCTGGAATTTCCTTGTCTTACATTGTCACGTTGGTGACTTTCCTTTTCTTTAATTTAATCTTATTATATTTTTATTCTATTGTATTCTCTCTTAATTCTACTTAATTCTGAGAGACACAGAAAAATTAACAGGCAGGGTTTGCAATGTTGTCTTCCACAAGCAACCCATAAGCATGTGTGTTCTTCTCCACCCTCACAAACGCAGGGTGAGCTACTTTTGCCAATACTCTCCGGTGGGCTGACTGTCTCGAGCTTTAATGGTCCCATGTTTAATAACGAAGATGGTGGAACATCTTTTGCAGCCGTTCTGGTTTTCTGTGCTACAAAGGCTGATTGTGAGGTTGTGGTTCTGTTTGCTCTCTTTGCCTTCCTCTCTGACCTCACACACTCCCCTTCATTCTTTGTTTTCCTTAATCAATCTTAGGGACTCTTTGTTAAGAATATATGCTACTGGGGAAGAGTACTGCTGGGGAGTCAGCTGTGACCTGAGCATCTTAAAAGCAGACAGGGTGGATTCCCAGAGCTCACTGGCCACTTAGCCGAGCCTGATCAGAAGGCAAGAGATCCCATCTTAAGGGGTGATGTGGGAAAACCCATGGCATCCTGCCCTGGCCTCTTCATGTGGAAACAGAATTATTTCATGTGAGATGGAAAGCACATCGCCACAACCACAGAATTTGTGCAGTTTTAAAAGTGCAACGCTTACTTTTTACAAATATTGTCTGTTAATTTTCAAAAGCACACGTTTGTATCTACATTTCTATTTCTAGGGTTCTGTAGGGTTCTTTGTGTCTTTGTTTTGTTAGAAAACTGGATAGACAGAGAAGATAGGGTATCACCTTATACAGACATAATTTCTTAGCTCCTGATGTATTTTTTAATATGAGAAGTAAATGATACGGCATACTTCAGTTTAGAGTATCATGTTTTATGTTTGGTGGATATTGATCTAGGATAAGCAGCAGCAGGGACTCACCGCTCAAATATAATTTCTAAGTAGGATGAACTTTAACAGGCACAGTAAAGTAATGAGCAATAGGAAGATATCATCTTATCAGCCAAACAGTTCCAGAGGAGCAGTGGTCAGGTCTCTGAAATGATACTCAGTCTAGAATAAGCAAAGATGTTGGTAGAGGATGTTAGCTTACAGGCGATTCCAGTAGGCTGCCTCCGGAACCTAGCAAATGCTATGTCATCATCTGCGGTGGCCTCCACATGAATAAGTGTGTTTGCCTGAATGAAAGGACTCCCCACCCCAGCTCCCTCCCCATCTCCTTGCTCCCTTCCTCTCTCTCTATCTCTATCTCTTTCGCTCTCACCCCTCTAACCCCCATTTCTGTCCTTCTCTGTCTCAACCTCTTTCTCTGCCCTCATGGTTCTGCTCTTGTCTGTCTGTCTGTCTGTCTGTCTGCCTGTCTATTTGTCCATTCATCTGCCTTTACCCCTTCTCCAGGTCCTCACTCACCTCTTTTCCCCCAAATAAACCTTTATTACAGATCTGTTGCATGCAGTCATTACCCAGGGGCATACCTTGGCACGGGCCCACCAGGTACTTCCCCCAACCACATTATATTTCATGCCAGAGGACGGACTCTCCTTTTTCTTCATCTACTTAAGATGGCAATAAAAGCTTAGCATAATTTTGAATGTCTAAAGTTAACTTTTTCTCATTGATACATTTCTATCATAAGTGTTTTTATTAAGAGACTTGCTGATTTTCATCTTCATGACGTGAGAGTTTACCTGAAGCCAGAAGAAGGTGCCAGAGCCTCTGAAACTAGAATTGCAGGTTTCTAACAGCTGTCACGTGAGTATGGAACCCAGGTCCTCTGCAAGAACAGCCAGTGCTCTTAACCACTGAGCCGTCACTCCAGCACCAACATTTACATCTTATGTGAAGAACAAGCCTTTTATTCCATACCCAATTTAGAGAGTACTTGGTAATAATTAGCTGATTGTGTAAGAAGCTGTTCTACTGGTCAGCAAGCCATCACTGGGACAGCCAACATGGCCACTGCACCCAGATTTTTACATGGGTGCTAGAGACACAAACTCAGTTTCTGATGCTTGTGTAGCAAGAATTTTACTGACTGAGCCATCCTGCCACCCCTGTCTCACCTCTTAAATGTATTGTATAAAATTCAATTGTATGATTTCTCATTTTATGCATCATAGCAATGTCATTAGACTTTTAGTTTATTTTGAAGTTTTTCTCTAGTAAAAATGTTACAAATAAACGGTTAAATAGATTTCTTAATGGTCCAGGTTCATCTTTTATGAGTCTGTACTGATGGTACTGGTAATTTTCCCACTATCTTATCAGCTAGTTAAAGTTTATTTTTTTCTGACAGGAAAAAGAATACTAATTAAAGACTAATTTAAAAGCAATCTATTTAATTGGTATTTCCATTATCTAGGGAAGCAAAACACATATCCAAATATCCATTGGAAATGTGTTTTTCTTAGTCTAGAAAGTGTGAGTGTATGTATGTGTATGTGAGTGTATATGTATGTGTACATGTATGTGGGTAAGTATGTGTATGTGTGTGAATGTATGTGAATGTGTGTGAGTGTAAGAATTTGTGAGTGTGTGTGTATGTGAGTGTGTGTGCGTGTGTGGATGTGTGTGAGTATATGAGTGTGTATGTGAGTGTGTGTGAGTGTATATGTGTGTGTGTGCCTGTGTGTATGTTTGTTGTGTGTGTGTAAATGTGTGAGTGTATATGTGTGTGCCTGTCCAAAGTGTGTGTGTGTGTGTGTGTGAGAGAGAGAGTGTGTGTGGTGTGGAGTGAACATGTGTATGTGTGTGTATGTGTGAATGTGTCCGTGAGTGTCTGTAGTGTATGTGTGTGTGCTTGTGTGTGTGTGTGTGTGTGTGTGTGACAATATTCTTTCATCTTATTTTGTCTTTCTGGTTTGTTTTATCTTCCACATTAACATTTTCATCAAAAACGCTTTGCTGTAATGATGTGAAAATGTATTTTCCAAATAATTTAATACTATTTTTCACCAAAACCCATCTAGTTTCTTGTTCTTTGTTTTTTTGGTTTTTTGTTTGTTTGTTTGTTTTTTAAATGTGTTTCTGTTTGAATAACCCGGGTTTTTTCTGTTTAAAAGCCTATTCTCTTTCGTCTAAGTGTTATAATTTCCCCTTTTGTAAACAGGTATTAACTTGACTGGAACTTTGGATGACAAGGAGCAGAGTTCCAATTTTACTTGTTTTAGTGTCATAACCAGGAGCCCAGTGGCAATTGCTGTGTGATTATTTTTAATCTCTTTGCTGACTAGCTCTGTCCCTTACATGCTTATCAAGTTTTTCAGGGCTAGAGAGACAGATCCATGGTTAAGAGCACTGACCGCTCTTGCAGGGGACTGTGGTTGAGTTCCCAGCAACCACACAGTGGCTCCCAGCTACGGGTAACGTCAATTCCAGGGGTTTTAGTGCCCTCTGGTGGCCATGTTAGGTACTGCATGAATGCGATGCATATAAGTAGAGACAAACATGCACACACATAAATAATAGTCCCACTTTGCTTTTTTTCTATTTATTTTATTATAACTGCTTGGCAATATTAATGACTACTGCATTTTCTTAGTTTCAGTAGCTAACAACACAATTGATATGGTTCTCATTAAAAATAAAGCTTACTGCGCATGTGGATGAGTTGTACAGTAATTTTTACTGTATCTTTTTTTTACTTTTTTATACTAGATATTTTTTATTTACATTTCAAATGTTATGCCCTTTGCCGGTTTCCTGTACATAAGCCCCCTATCCTATTACCCTCCCCTTCTTCTATAAGGGTGTTCCCCTCCTCAACCTCCCCTTCCTCTCCACCCCCAAAGACATTCCCCTACACTGGGGGTATCCAGCCTCGGCAGGACCAAGGGCTTCTCCCTCCATCGGTACCCAACAAGGACATCCTCTGCTACACATGCGGTTGGAACCATGGGTCAGTCCCATGGGTAGTGATTTTAGTCCCTGGGAGCTCTGGTTGGTTGGCATTGTTGTTCTCATGGGGTTGCAAGCCCCTTCAGCTCTTTCAATCCTTTCTCTAATTCCTCCAGCCAGGATCCCGTTCTCAGTTCAGTGGTTTGCTGCTAGCATTCACCTCTGTATTTGACATGCTCTGGCTGTTTACTGCATTTCTTATTGTCTGTGAGATTATAAATTGCACTATAGAGAAATTTCAAAGACATAGGGGAAATTATGCACCAAACCAAGTAGAATTGACTGTGCTGCACTTAGCACTCTAAGCTGATTTGATATTTCATTAGGGAAATGGACATTTGATCAATGTCCAGTCAGCTTTGACAAATTTAAAATGGATAGTTACCTGAAGAATTGATTTTTTTTTCGACACATGGTTTCTCTGCATAGCCCTAGCTGTCCTGGAACTCACTCTGTATTCCAGATTGGCCTTGAACTCAGAGGTCCGCCTGCCTCTGCTTCCCAATTGCTGGGATTAAGGCGTGTGCCACTGCCACCCAACTAATTGATTTTACTAGAATTATGCAATACAGAATAAATTTCTTGCTCTGGCATTATCATAGCATTTTCCTTCAGCATAGGGATACTCAATTAAAACATAATGCAAGTCATACATACAATATAAAATTCACCTGGAGTCAAATTTTTTGAATCAAGGACAAACATGCAAACTTAGCCTACATATATAATGGATAAGCATTTCAGTATGAAAGCAATGGAAAACCTTTAATAATATAGCTGGTAGACCTTCACTTATCCTGAGCCTTGACATCTACTACGTGCTTATTTGTACATTTGTGTGTTTCTTTGTTTGTGACAAGGTCTTCTCTGCATAGCCCAGGCTGGAATCAAGCTCACAGCCATGACTCAGTCTCCTCATAAAAGGACAAGAGACATGAGGTACCGTGCCCAGCTCTAAGGCTGAATTTGAAAAGCCTTTGAATTCAAATTATTTTGAGTTTTTAAGGATTTTATTATATTCTTTACTTACATTTAACTAATATATAATCCAATGAAACTTTTATATTACTATCAAATCTACCAAACACGTAAGCATAACACACTTGTTAGTTAATGGGCATTTTCTAAAGTTGGCCACATCCATTGAATTGAGTGTGTGTATTTTGCCAATATATCATAATGTCAGTAGTGATAGAAATCATGGGGTAGTATCTCTTTTTTTCTTATTAGCCACACCCTACTGAAAACTTAAAGTAATTTTCTGCATATGAGATAGGTTCCAAAGAATTACCTCTAAGGTGCTGCATTTAATTTGTAATATTTCCTATGCAGTTCAGATGCCTTTTTTAACAATTATGTGTTTTATTGCACTCGTATTTTCCTCACATTAGTATATTTCTTTGAGTACATACAAAAGATTCTAGAAAATAACATTGTCATGGATTATCACCCCATCTATGTATGTGTTATGTATGTATTATGTATGTATGTTTGTATATGTATGTATGTATATGTTATGTGTGTGTATGCATGTATGCATGCATGAGAAAGTGGAATACAGAGATAGTCTGTGCACACCATGTGTGCTAAGGATAGAACTCAGGCTATCAACCTGGAATGACAAGAACCTTTACCCACTGAGCCACCACACCTGTTTGGACTGCACTTAAGATAATTTTTTAATTACAAAGGGAAAATATTATACCTCAAAGAATCTAAATGTTCATCCAAGTGTCTTTGAACACACAAATTGTCAAACATTCGTATAATTAAATACCACATATTAATTAACAATAACACAAAATACTAATGAATTTGACTGGTTTTGAAGTACAAGAAGCCAGACTCAAGAGAGACTATGCTGTGTTACCATACAAAGACCAGGGATAGGAAAGAAACCTAGGCTAACATGAGCCAGAGTTATCTTCTCCAAAAGCAGTGAACTCGGTCCAAGAGAGGCATAGAAACCCCTCCGGGATGACGAAACTATTCTGTGTTGAGAGCAGTGTGATGATTGGGAGGGTGCACTCCTATGTCAAAACTCGCTGAATCAAACCTTTCAAATCTACATATTTCATAGTCAAAAAGTCATTCATAAAATATGCACTGTTTGATAGGCTATGCTGTGCGTGTGTGTGTGTGTGTGTGTGTGTGTGTGTGTGTGTGTGTGTGTATTCTATTTCACCTAGCACATCACATTCCTATGAAGTAGGGGGAAGCAAATGAAAATCTAATTCAAGCCACTGTAAAGATAGCCTGGGGTTTAGGTGAATGTATTGTTCTCATAGAGCAGTGGTTCTCAGCCTGCGGGTCATGACCCCTTTGAGGATTGCATATCACATATCCTGCATATCAGATTCATTGCAGTAACAAAATTAGAGTTATGAAGTGGTAACGAAATAATTCTATTGTTAGGAGTCAGTATGACATGAGAAACTGTATTAAAGGGTTGCTGTGTTAGGAAGGATGAAGCACTGTTACGGAAGATTTGAATTCTGTTCAGAACACACATATCTCACAGCTCACAATGGTATGTGAGTCTAGTTAGAGAAGACCCAACACCCTCTTCTGCCTTTTATAGGTACCTGTACTCACATATATGTAGCACACATGTGCACACGTGTGTGTACACACACACACACACACACACACACACACCTAATTGACAAATAATGAAGAGTTTCTTAAAAACCACATTTTAAATGTTCTGCAGGACACATGTATAAATTAAATTTTCTAGGTGGTCAGATTTTTTAAGAATAAAGACAGACAGGTACGATCAGGTACTTAAAAGAGAACTGAATTACATACAGTCTTCACAATGTAAGCTCATCTTAGACTCACACAGTAGGAGTCTCTCTCAATCATGGCAGACTGGCGTCCTGTTGGAGCCACCCCTGTATGCCTGTCTAGGTCATTTACAATTCTGTGTTTGCCTTCACTGTGTGTTCATCAAGCGAGACACAGAAGCTTGAGCCAGCTCGGGTGGCTTCTTCTGAGAATGCATCACTCCCTGAGAATGCAGGGGACATTGTCCCCTTAACCTGCATCAACTACCCTATCAAATGTTGCCAACCAGTAGCTCAACCTGTCGTATGTTCACTCAAACCCTCAGCCCATCTGCCCAGTAGCTCACCCCCTAGTGTGTTCGCTCTACCCCTCAGCCCATCTGCAGTTCTTTATCTCAATTACTGCTTTTCAGAAATAATTTCCCATTTAAATTTTATGACTACGTTGCCCTTTTCCTGGTCTAATGTCCTCCTTATCTCTCCGTGGATATTGAAACTACTCCTCTTAAATTATTATTGATTGCATCTCTTTAATTCAGCCTTATCTGCTCTGGTTTCTCTTTCTCTTCTTGCTACAGCACACCAAATATTTATTCTACCTTCCTGTGAGTTTTTATGCCTTTCCTAGGTATATCCATGGCAGTAGATTGTGTCTGAGTACAGCGAAGAGACTAAAACCAGATGTTCATATGGGTCCTTCTTGTTAAGCATGAGGTATAAATGAATAGGATCCTGGAACAGAGCCTAGAGCTTTTCCACCATAGGGCTGCTTCCTTTTGTTCTTAGGATGCAGGCAAACAGCCCCTGGACAGGAGTTAGGGGTAGAGGGGGGCTCACCCATGTTAATCTCAGATATCCCTATGGATAATTTATGTCTGGGCATGGCTTACAGAGTATCCTGAAAAATATAAAAGAAAAAGGAAAGAAAAGGACACAGTAAATAAATAATTCAATAAATAAATCTATTGACTTACAATCGTTTGTATTTGAAAAAAACAAAATACAGTTGAAATACACTCTAAGAAGAATGCTGAGCACTGCTGCCTAAGGACGTTGGAGGAAGCACAGGAGAATGCTTGGGCAGATCCAAGTAGACTCACCTTTAAATGGAAAAAAAATAACAGAACTGCAGGTTCAACTGTCTGTGACTTTTAAAACGATACTTTTAAGTATGAAACATTTAAGCTTCAAAAGAAGGAAAGGCATTAATATCTTTAAGATTTTTAAAGTCACAGCAGGAATTTCTATACAAAATAAGAAATAATGTATATATTGTAAACTAATAAAATGGATAGGTACCTCATAATCTTAATTTTAGAATATTTTAAACATAAACACACTATATAGAAAAATATATCCCATGCATAGTTTAAAATGTGAAAATATGCTTATGTTTTATGCATATTTTAATCAATATGAACTACATTCCTTGAATCATGCATTCACAAGAACGCATGAGATTATTTTTAAATAATATGAAATGACAAGAGATTAGTAATGTTAATCAGGAGGGGAAGATGGCTCAATGGCTATGGACAACCACTACCGAGCCTTGTGACCTGAGTTGACTGCCAGGAACCACATGGTATAAATGGAGAATACTCCAAAAAGTTATCCTCTGACCTCATATATCCACACATATACTTACACATATGTGTACACACAAACACACACACACACACACACACACACACACACACACACAAGTGCATTAATTAAAAACGAAGGAAAAATATTTAAGTGATAATTCTCTGATTTCCTCGGTACATTACCTATGTACTGCAATACCACACCTTGATCTCTTATGTGTAGTGTGCTTAAATGCTTAAGAAAATGAACATGTTAACTGCCTTGATTTGGTAATTATATACTGCATATATATAATTATCACATAGTACCTCATACACTTCTATAATTAAAATAATTTAAAAATCAAACAAATGTTTCATATAAGATAAAAAGTAATTTATTATTTTCTAATGTTTCAAGAAACTCAAAGATCATTATTATAAAATGCAAGCGACCTTAATATTCTATCCAGTTGGGTAGAGAAGTTCAGGTGAGAATTTCAATCAAAAGTATCTATTAGCAAAGAAACAAAGTAAAATTCTCAGTTCAGGTTGCCTATATTGATTTGTGAATGTGAACAGGCTTATATATTATGACTAAATTTGACTTGAATAATTTTTTTAATAAAACTTTTTCTTGCTGTAACTCATGAAAACTGCCATCAGTATACTATCAATAAATTGTCTCCAGGACAAAATGTGCCTTTTTCATTTTATGATGCCACAAAACAGCCATTTAATTTCAGGACCTTGCGCATCTAACTTGTTAGTACATTCTAAATTAAACAGATCACAAAAAATTTTCTTCCTTGTTTTCAATATAAAAAGAGGTCAAAGCATTTGCATGTGAAATGTATTATCTGTCATGAAAGACTTCTCTCCAAAGCCAGTTTCAGCAGGCAGCATTTATCCAATCATGCTGTCAGAGTGTAAAAAGAAATTTAGTGACAATTTTATTTAAGAACATTGTCATCCTGGGTCTGGAAAAACAATCCGGACACTAGTTCTGCCAAGGAGATTGCGGAAGCCCGGAGCCAGTTATGCAGATTGGCTCCAGCAACAGCCCGGACTCAGATGGGCTCAGACGTCATTCAAGGACACGTTCGTAATGGCTTTCTTCTACTGTGACCGTTTTCGTAATTGTGCATTTAAAAGGAAAAGTTATATTTTTCAACCCATTTAATGCCAGGAAGAAGATAATGAGACTCAGGGGTGGTTGTTTTGACAATAACGGTGAAATGGTTGAAGATTTTGATGGAGAAATGCCATTTTCCCCATGGCGAGCATTATTTTTCTGGCAGCTTCATTTCTCATCCAATTGCCTTGGTTAGCGGTAATAATGCTCAATATTAGGAATATATTATGATTCTGTGACAAAGGTTCTGCAGACTTTGGCTTGATAAGCACCAAATAAATGATATTAGCATAACTCTGGGCTGTGTGAATAATAGATTCAAGATGTACATAGCGGGTGTAAAGCGTCTAAGATTTCCTTCACCCTTTTTAAATAAAGCTCATTACCCTTTCCGTATACACCAAAAGCAGGAATATCCTAAATGCAGCTGTACAATACCTGCTTACCCTATGTAGCTATCTTATCGTTATTTACATGGTCCTCTGCTCCCTTTAAACAAACAAACGGAAACCCACAAACAAGAAATGAATAAATTTGCATTTTTGTCCAGCTTTTATCTTCATTTCCATGAAAGGATTGTGCGGCCACAGGCCATTCTGTCTAAGCCAGAGGCACAAGTGTTCTGCTGCCCTAGCTTGTGAGAAGCCTTGATTCCTTTCTCTTGGATCCTTGTCTTGAACTGATAGATAAAACAGCAGGAATGCTGAATTTACAAAGAACTCCAGAGGCAATACAAAATAAGTTAATTGGATAGGCAAACTGCTGCCGATTATGATGTCTTTTCCTTTATCATCAATGCTATAGAGTTATATAAACTGCTTTCCTTTATAAGAGTTGCCGTGGTCGTGGTGTCTTTTCACAGCAAAAGAATCCCTAACTAAGACAGGTAGGAATTCTTATAGCATTTCTTCAGTTGGTAGAGGATGAATGTATCATTTAGAAAGGGTGCAGACAACTGTTGAATTATAACAACCAGGTGATATCCTGAAGTCTTGGAAGTTATCCTTGCTAATCACACACTTTGCAGCATAAGAAAACGCTAGAACTTAAAGAGTCTGCAGGAGCTCTAGACTTGCTGGGCACATGACTGCTATCTGAATTTTGAGAAAAATCACAAAAGATGAACCATAAGAGGCACGGAAGAAATCTAGTGATAACAGAATGGAGAACACACCTAGAAATAGATAACAAGGGGATAAATTCTATCGATGCTTATTATATGAGTGTATGGAGTGCCGTCAGAGGTCAGGACTCTGTGGAGGCTCGTTACGGCTTTAAACCATTTGAAACTGAAAGGAATTCATCCAGTTGGGACCATGAACTGGGACAGTCTTTAGGCTGGGTGCTCACTGCAAGGCACATTACAAAAAATAAGAGGAACGATTACCCTCTTAATGAAACGATTTCTTCCCCAGAACTTCACTCCAGATACAGCTATTCACAGAGCTGCAGCCCTGGGCTCTTAGTCTGCCTGCTCGTCTGGATGGCTCTTCTCCATCTTCCTACTCTGGACAGCAGCTGAAGTAGACGCCCTGCCGCCCCTATTTTTTTTTTCTTTTAAACCCTAACGATGTTGTACTCAAGCTTCCTTCGGAGGCCATCCTTAAATTGTTTTATTAATAAAACTAAGAATCTGAGGAAGGAACCCCAATGTCCCTGGTAACCTGACAATTGTGCAAGGCCCCTCCAAATTTTCCAAAAATAATAATAAAAGTATACACATTGTACAACTAACATGTGTGAATCTATGTATCAAAAGTAAAGTAAAACGTAATACTGTGTCTTTCATTGACGTGAAAAATGTAGTAATCATCCTACATGAGTGTGCCCTGGCGTTCATGTTCCAAGGAGTTGTTATTTCATGGTTTTGCTTTACTTGTGCTTTTTCCTTTGTTCTTTAGACAGGATCTCACTCATCCCAGGCTGGCCTGAAACTCTCTTTACAAATAGAGCTTAGCCTCAGACTTGTGGCCACGCTACCTCCACAGTGTTGGAAGGACCGTTAGAGCCACTGTGCCCAGCTTGAATGATACCAACATTAACATATCCTACTTCCTGGAAGTGCTTGTTAATATTTAACCAGATTTGCATACCTGTCACTTAGATGCTAATCCTATCCAAGTGGTTCCTGCCCAACTCTGCCTCCCATGGTTCAGGAATTATAGATGCATACAAGCTCATGTCCAGCTTGTTACACGAATGTGGGACTCTGACCTCAGGTCCTTTTAACCATAAAGTTGTCTTTCCACCAAGATTCACTTTTTAGTGATTCTACTCATCACCTTTTTAACACTCAGCCTAGCTGCACAGAACTGTATTGCTCCTCATCAAGAAGTTTGGAACAAATTGCCACATTTTTCCAATGATGCTCCTGGTCTCAAAGGTTTAATCATGTGGAGTGTAACCAGCAATAATGAATTAAGCATAAATACATGACCATAGGGTAGGGTATAAAAATTGATGCATATCAAAGATATGTACATTATACCTTTAACAAAGAATCAGAGAATAAATCATAAAACATGGTGTGGTCAAAATATGCATGTAACTACCCATTGGATATGCTACAGAAGTAAAATAGCATTTCTTCAAGAAGCAAGCAGCCTAAAACTAAAATTGAATCTTTAAAGTGGGGAATGCATGTAAACACACATTGTATGAGCAATGCAGAGGTCAAATATCACTGTTTCAAAATTCCATCAGCCAAAAACTGGAAATAAATCTTTAAAAGAGGGTAAGAGTTTAGATAGATGACTCTGTGGTTGGGAGCACTGGCTGCTTTTCCAGAGTCAAATGTTAGTTCCCAGCACCCACACCAGGCACCATACAATTGCCTGTAACACCAGCTGCAGGGGATGTGATCCTTTCTTCCAGCCTCTGCAGATACTAAATATATATGTGGCATAGATTCACACAGATATATACACAGACACAGCAAGAAAGGCAAAAGTCACATGTTTTCATCTCATTTGTTGATGTCAACTTTGACTCTGCAAATATGCGAGTTCCATTCCACAGAGATCAGGAAATGAGTAAAGGACCATGGAACCTAGAGAGGTCATAGGTCCAAGGGGAGAACTAATTCCTAAGTAGCCATAGTGTTAAACCAATGCCTACTGACTTATTATTATACCATGGATTCATGTGTCAACACTCATCAGAGAAGCTTGCTTCTTCAACAGATGACAATTAAAGCAGAGGGTCTCAACTGTCATGGTACAGAGAATAAGAGACCACGGGATTCTCAGTCTTAAATGGGACACCTATGTCAAACCTTCTCCTCCCAGGCTCAGAGATCCCTGCAGAATAGGAGGTAGAAAGAGTTTAAAAGAGACGGAGGATGACTACAAGAAAACAGTGTTTCCATGACACAGCAGAGCACATATGGACTCATGTGATCAGACAGCATGTATGCAAGTTCAAGCCAGACAAAAATCCCAATAGAAAAAGAAAGTGGGCAGGAAATCTCACCCCTCCCTGAGGAGCTATTGGCTAACAAGAGCTGCTGTAAAGAGAGAGTCTGATTTCTCTAAGGATGTGACCCTCATAGGTCAATTACACGCCAATGCAAGGCAATGCATCCAAGTACATAAGCAACACAAGCTGAACCTGAGTTTTTTATGAAGGCACAAAGTTGGGTGCATTAAGGAAGTGGATCAGGAAGGGGTTGGGAGAGTGGATGAGTATAATCAAAGTACATTGGATGAAGTAACAAAAACCAGTAAAAATAAAAATGCAAGAAAATTTGTGTAATTAAAAGAAAGGAAAAGGTATAATAATAATAATAATAATAATAATAATAATAATAATAATCACCAGCCCTAGTTTGTGAAGAACTGGATAAAAGGCTTTATGTATATAAATATGGATTTTAATGATCAGATCATCTATGGATTTGAAGAATGAGACAAGCTGTTAATATGAAGGCATTTTTCTTTTTAATTCTCTTTAATTGTTAAAATTAAACTATAATTAATGTCATGATCATCTTCCTTTTTCCTACCTTCAATCCCTTCCATATACCCAGTCCCCCACTTGCCGTTTGCTCTCAAATTCGTGACCTCTGGCTTTTTTAAAAAAAATTATATATTCCTAAATATGAAAATGCAATCTGCTCAGTTCATTTACTGTTACTTGTTTGAACAATATTTTATTCTTAAGGACTCTTTGCAAAGGACCTAATGTTGTATCTAGGCCCTGAAGATTGAGTGTGTCCTCATCTTGTAGAGAACACAAAGATGCTTCAAGCCTTGAAAATGGTTGAGCTTAAGTAGAGAAAGGAAACCTTCAAGGCATGATTGACAGTCTCTAAAAGTGAGGACCGGAAGATGCCTGTGGGCGGGGCGAAAGAGCCTTGAGCGTAGACAAGGGCATTCGACATGCTGTAAGCTGAAAGGAATCTAAAGATTATCTTCAGCATCGTTGTGTGCTGCGTACAGTGAGCTTCAGTAGCAGTTGCCGGGCTGCTGTGACAGATTGGAGAAACACATTGAGAGAATGTGCACACTACCGAAGCATAAACGCTGTCGTAACAGTGCAGAAACAAAGAAGGAAGCCTGAGCCGATGCAATAGCGATCCAAAAGAAAACACATCTCAACTGAGTAATTATTAAGTTACTCTCCAACAGTGCCTATATTTCTGTTTTCTTTAGAAATTGACATTTATCCTTGCTAGTAAGAAGAACGCAATACCAGGTACAGCCGTATGACAAACCACTTTAACTTTGTGTATAGTGCTTTAAAACTGTACTTTGCCGAAAGCATTTACAGCTGAGGAACTGGACGCCCAGAGCTGGCGAAACCACTTGTTTAAACCCATGTCTCCGTGAACTCTGAATAAACTGCTTCTCAAAGAGCCACACGCACCCTTAGAGACCACTGTCAGATGCCACCACGGAAGACACTCGTGAGTGTTCAGGGTCACGGAGCCACAGACATGATTTTACGGAGATCTCTTAGTTTTTAGTTCATGGGATAAAAGGTACAGGACAGATCCTTCGGGGGTACCGGGATTCATATTTACAAGAGATATCTCTGTGGGACCAGATGCTCAGAAACCACTGTAGGTCACAAGACAGACTTCATTAGGAAGTTCCCGTTTGGTGAAGTACTTAATTCGTAAGGAACACAATTCAGAATGCTATTTTTCAGAAGACTTTGATCCGTTATCCTAAGTATTCCCTAGACACTGCTCCCACAGGGTTCACATGTGGTTTGCCAGAACTAACTCAAATATCACAGACAGTTACTGTTTTAGCCCGTTTGGGAAAGCACCTAATTATTTGAAGTTGGAGAGGAAGAACAGTACAAATGTCACCTTTATAAAGCACGCTCTAAGCAATGTCTTTAGAAGTTGCCTGTGTACTGCCTCTCGAGGGCCTATATGTACCATGCTAAGAAGAAGCTGGAAAGCAGTGAGGAAAAGGACCCCATTAGTGCGGTGTTCAGTAGAGTCCAGTTCTCTGGGAAGACAGTGTACAGAGTCCATGTGGTGTTAGAACGTGGTCTATGAACAAAGCTACGTGAGGAGAATTCTGAGTCCTGTGAGAAAACTCACAGGAGAAAAGTAAACTCACTCTGAGAAAAGTAAACAAGGCAAGAGTTTTGCAATCTCTGTTCCTCCATAACATGAGTCATTCTTGGGGTGTGCTTTCATGCTCTCCCAGGTATGGAGGATAGAAATGAGCTGACGTCAGATCATCATCACAGCTGCTGTTGTTATCTGTTTATATGCCTCTGTGGAACAATAAACTGTCGAAAAACATGCTTCCTCACGTGTAGCAACTCCTTGTGATTTGACTCAGATGACTTTGTTTTTCCTCACGTTCTCCAAACTCTACACTATTTTATTATTTTTGGTATTTATTTATTTATTTATTTATTTATTTATTTATTTATTTATATCCAAAATGCTGGTCCCCTCCTAGAATCCCTCTCCCATTGCCCCTCTCCTTCTCTTCTGAGAAGGTGGGCCCCTCCCTGAGTATTCGCCCACCATATGGTTGGCACATTCTCTCCTTCTTGACCTCAGAGTGTAAAATGTCTGATGCTCCAAGTAGAGTTGGCTATGCATGAGACATTAGTCAGCCTCATTTTCAGGCCCCTCTCTCCCAGGTTCAAGCTGTCAATTAGAGAATAAGCAACATAGAAATAAGGGTGCTCTGGTTCATGTCCAACCACCCTCCATTCCAGAACTCAAAGGCCTGTGTTAGCTACTTTTCTCCTCGCTGCAACAAAACGCCCCAGAAAATAAACTTAACTGACAAAGGAAGGGATTTTTTTTGACTCACAGTTTGAGGATTCAGCCCGACATGGTGGAGCCGGCATGGCAGCAAGACCTTGTGACAACTGTTACATTCAGTCTGCAGAAGGGGAGGAAAGAATACAGGAAGAAACCCACTTCCTCATTTTAATGAAGGAGGATGTTCCTGTGTCTGTTAATTCAATCTAGACATGGTTTTCACAGAAGTGCCCAGAGGTTTGTGTTCCAGAATGCCTCACGTCCTGTCAAGCTGTCAATCAACATAACCATCCCATTGCCCTTATGAACTACGCTCCATGGGGGGAAATGTATACCTTTCTTTAAAAACGGAAAAAAAAAAAAAGACCTCCCAGTTGGTGACAGGTTCAGTTCTCTTGGAAAACACAAACTAGAATCTATCTTTTATTAAGTACTCACTAAGTTGGGTTTTCTATTTGGGGGGGGGGCTGACAATTTTGGCCTGAAGCTATCTGGCCTCAAACTGATGACTGTCCTCCTGCTGAGGTATCCCATACCCAGCTACACACATCTTCTGAAAGGCTTGTGGATACAGTTCTCAGAGCTCTCATACCATACTGCAGTACAAGGCGTTTACAGAGCTCCCAGTTTATTATAATGCTTGATTCTCTTGGCCAAGAATCGTCACTACCTGGGCAGTAAGGAAACCACTCGGTTGCTAAAGCACTGCCCATAGCATAAGCAGCCCTTATGAATTCCTGGCACCCCTGAAAACGTCATGTGGGCTCAGTAAGTAAAGCACCCCGCCCAGACTCAAGCAAGCAACCTCAATGAAATGCGCCCAGGCAGAAAAATGATGTAAAGTTAGCAAAGGGAATTGTTGGAAAGATGATGTCTGGATAAAGGTTATATATGTGTGTGCATACATATGCATATTTAGGTAGGTAGAATCCAATGTAGTACAGAACATGAGTCATAAATACATATGTGCTGTATATTATATAGTGTACAGTATATATCATATAGCATATATATTTATTGTATATCATATATTATATATTGTCCATTATATTAAACATATACCATATACTATATACTGTTTAATGCATAAAATAGTATAATACTATTTAGTATATATGCTTTATAGTATATAGTACATTATAACATATCATACTATTTATTGTGTTAATACTATATCATGTATTAAATAATGTAAATTTTATATTATATATATATATTTCTGGCTCATATTTTGTACTATTTTGGATCGTACCAAACATTTAAAGAACAAATAGCATCATCCACAACTCTTCCAAAGATACAATGGAAAGAATAGTCCCTTTTATTTGGACTAGCAACAGGATACCAAAGGCAGTCAAGAAGACAAAGTGAAAATTGCAGAAAAACTCTTTGATGAACAATAATGGAAAATTTTCAGCAGAATAAAGGTGAGCTGAATTGAATTACAGTGAAAATAATACTGAACCATGGTGGGATTAATTTCCAGAATGGATGGTGGCTCAAATACACAGATAATGAACAGAATAAAGGATGAAACTCCTATTATCGTCCCAGTAAAAACAAAACTGACTTGACAAAGTTTAACATACAATTGCAGGGTAATGCCCCTCATTACATTATGAACTGAAGAAATTTATGATATAAATGATAGTCTACATATTATGCTGTATACATTAGTCTATAGCTAATATGCATATCAGTAAAAAACCTTTATGGTTTTCCTATGCCCAGAGGGTCAACTTTCACCCAAAAAAAAGCGTAGGTCGAAGGTCCAAGTCAAAGCAATTAGGTGAGTAAAAGAAACGGGCATCCAAAGAAAGAGCAAAGGTTGTAAATTGTCTTACTACATGTACTGGCTGGTTCTGTGTGTCAACTTGACACAGCTGGAGTTATCACAAAAAAGGAGCCTCAGTTGTGGAAAGGCCTTGATGAGACCCAGCTGTAAGGTATTTCCTCAACTAGGATCAATAAGGGAGGACCCAGCCCATTGTGAGTGGTGCCGTCCCTGGGCTTGTAGTCTTGACTTCTATAAGAGAGCAAGCTGAGCAAGCAGGGGAAGCAAGCCAGTAAGAAACATCCTTCCGTGGCCTCTGCATCAGCTCCTGCTTCCTGACCTGCTTGGCTTCCAGTCCTGATTTCCTTTGGTGATGAACAGCAACGTGGAAGTGTAAGCTGAATAAACCCTTTCCTCGCCAACTTGCTTCTTGGTCATGATGTTTGTGCAGGAATAGAAACCCTGACTAAGACACTATACCAGTAAAGATTTATTGGCCAAAAATTATCCATTAGGACTGATAAATCCAGTACAGCTAGAGACTGCAAATCAATATACACAAATATCATTAGTATTTCTTTATATGATTAATTTTTAAAGCAGAAATAGAAAGCAATTCAATTCTCAATAAATCTAGACAAAATATTTAAGCCATTAGAAGTGCATTTAACCTCAAAAGACAGAGGTCATTTATCCACTGGAAACTCTGATGTATTGCTAAGAGATTCTGAACAAAACACACACATGTGCACACACACACACACACACACACACACACTCTCATATATGTGATTCTATAATCAAGGATTAGAAAAATCAATATTGTAATATACCAATGTGACTCATGAGTGGTCTCACTGTAATTTCATTTTTCATTTACATGTAATATGAGGAATGATCCTAAAATTGTGTGAAACCAAAAAAGATCCCAGACAATCTTCAACATGAAGAAGGAAATTGAAGGTTTTATATATCTTGATTTCAAAATAGGTTAATCAAAGCAGCATGATGCTGGCACAAAAAGAGACCGATATAAAGATTAGTTAAGGTCAAAAATAAATGTTTCACACATATAACAAAATATCACATTCCACCAAAAAATTATGTAACTTCCTTTTCAGAAAAGACATTTTTTAGATGTGCCTTGTATATTGCCTAAAAACCCTTGGATTTTAGTGAATGGATGTAGTGATCAGTCTCTGACAAAAACAAATATTGATGAGTGAGATCCTTAAACCTCTCTAAATACAGTTTACAGACTTTTTAGGTAAAAGTTATTGTAATAAATGGATAGCCACATCCTATTATATTCAAGAAAGCATTAATCACCTTTGGTTTAACATCTATATTATCATATACATATAATAATTAATGATACATATTTAAATAGTTATAATATGATTTATATTATATACATATAATATATATTATGGATCTGGATATTTACATGTATGTGTATTGTGCTATTGTGCAGATGAAATAACACAAAGAATAAATGACCTTACACCAGGCCTGATGACCTGAGTTGGATCCCTGGTACTCACATGGTGGAAGATATCCAACTCTTTCAAGTTGTCCTCCTACCTTCACATATGTGCTACAGCATGATTACACATACATGTGTGCACCAATGCACACACAAATAAAAAGCAAATACCATTGCAAATGCAACGCTACTCTTTATGAATCATGTGTAATAAATTACAGTTTCAGATAACGGATTAGATAACCATACTAGGTGTATGTGGTAAAATTCTAAAAATGATATATAGGTTAATACAATTAGGACAGCATTGCTTCAGAATGGATAGGATATGCTGCACAAGGTAAAGTGCTTAACGATCTACATATAAAATGTTCCTTAGAATCTAATCACAGGCTGCATTCAGAATCCGATAATCCAGAGCCAGGGTAGCATGACAACACTGGAATGCATGGAAAGAAGTGTTCAGTGGCACAGTTTTTAATGATGTTTCTCAGAACACTCCTTATATCCCATGGCGGTTTGAATGGACAACACTACCTATGGACTTGTGTATTTAAACATTCGGTCCACAGAGGTGGCACTATTTGGGAAGGCACTGAAGCCTTTAGGAGGTGTGATCTTGATGGACCACGTATGTATCTGGGGATGAGCCTCAGGTTGTATAGCCTGGCTCCACTTCTGCTGTTGGATGCAATGTGATGGACCAGCCTCCCGCTGCTGCTGCCTTGCCTTCTCCTCCATGATGAGCTGCATCATGTATGGACCTGTAAAGCTTTTGTCCCATGAGATGCTTCCATAGGGATAGCTTATCGCAGCAACAGAAAGGTAGCTAAGATAGCAAACTAAATGATAACGTGTGCTATTACAGAGGGTGGGTCTGGATGTTAGGAAATTTGTAAGAGGCATGCTCCCTCCAAGACTGTTTACTGTTGGGAAGCATGCTATTTCAGAGAACAGATACGGCAGACACACTAATGCATATAATAAAATAGTGGGTAATTTATGTGTTGTTTTTAGAATGCAGCCCCTATGCCTTTTAGAGAAGTTGTTTCCACGAAAGTGTGTGGTAACTATGCTCTAATAAGTACACGGAGGTACACAAACACGTGTTTAAGGATGGTGCATAAAATGCATCTTCTGAGATCTGATGGTCACGGTGTTATTTGTGATAATAGATTTAATATCTATACCACAGTGCAGTGCTAAAAGCACATACAAAGGGCTGGAGAGATGGCTCAGTGGTTAAGAGCACTCACAGAGGATTCAGGCTCAGTTCCAAGTCCCAGCTGGGGGGCTTATAACCATCAGTAACTCCTGATTCAGAGACCCAACATGTTTTTCTGGCCCCTAAAGTAACTGCACCATATCGCTCATTCATACTCTCAGGCAACACTTATGTTATTATTTAAAATATATATTTATTTAAAAATAAATATTTTAAAGCACATATACAAAAGAATATTTGAAATAATGTTATTTTTAAGTCCGTTGAGAGCAATGCCATTTTCTTTACTGAGTGTGAACATACTACAGTACATGGAGTAGAATATTTAAAGACATTTAGTACAGAGTGTTAAGAACAGTCTCTCCTGAAGGGACGGAAAAAACCTAATGGATGTATTTTTTTATCAACCAAACTACTATTCTTGTGTGGGGTCATGGAAAATCTGAGAATATACAGCATCATAGTGGGACAAAAAGAGGGAGGCTATCTGGTGAAAATATCACAATTATGTCTGGTCTTCCTGGATGAATAGAGTAGCTAGGAGTGGGAAGAATGGTGGAGTCCATTAATCCTCGCTGCCAGCTTCCCCTGGCCCTGTTTTGTGGGGGCCAATACATCTTTCATACTGAGATAATCAACAGCCTTTTTTCTTACTGCAGAACCCCAGGGGTGAAGAGATACCAGAATGAGACTTTCCAGGAAGTACTGTCCTGTTATGGATGCAGACGTATCACTTCTAACAAACTCATCTCTCTTACCCACAAGTTTCAGTCACTCAGCAACTACCTATGCTTCAAACCAGCCATGTGCCTCCTCAGACACAAGACCCCAGGGCCATTACCACGGGCATGTGCTTTCTGGACCTTGGATCCACAGCCTCCCAACACTGGAGTGCTTGAGACCAATATTACTCCATTCTGATTTTCATCTTTAACAATGGGGGTTAAAGCTTGGAAACGTGAATGTCCAGCCTAGGGCTGCAATGATGCTAGTATCTACGTGGCAGGCTCTCTGTTTTGACATCACAAGGTTGATGTTTGAACAAGCTATGCTTGTTTAAAATGAGTAATCAGGGATGAGAACTCAGTTACATGCAGTGCTACAGTTTTGAGTGCAGGATATAGGCTGGCTGTCTCTGGTAGTTTCTCTGGATATCCAAAAACATGGAGACTCCTGAGGCTCTCGGGAGGAACTGGAGTATGAGCTAGCTCACCAAGGTGATGTGTCTGATGCCCTAGGTATGGCATAAGCAAGGAATCCTTACTGTGGTGGCTTGAATGAGAAATGTTTCCCACAGAGGACGTATATTTGAACGCTTGATCCCCAGATGGTCTCAATGTATGGGTAAGTTATGGAACCTTTAGGACGAGGTGCCTTGCTAGAGAGTACATCATTGGAGGTGAGCTTTAAGGCTGTATAGCCTTGTCAGACTTCCAATTCCCTCTCTTTCCTGTTTATGAGTATCGATTTGATCAGCCAGCCTCCTGTTGCTCCCTTCTTGTCAGACCTTGCCCTCCCCAGCCATCATGGAATCTCCCCCTGGAACCATCAGTCAAAATACACCCCTGCTCCCTTGAGTTGTTTTTGGTCGTGGTATTTTATGAGAGCAACAGAAAGGTAACAAACACAAGAGGCCATTGTGAACCCGTGTTCAGCCACCTCTGCAGTCCCACTTTTGACTGGACTGCCTGCATATCTGTACTCGTGGACATGTTAACCTGTGGGCTGGCCAAATTGCAATTATCTAGCTTTCAGGAACAATTCGCCATAATCAATCCCTTCCTAACAAGACAGCTCGACTCCTGTCAGTACCCCTCCTAATTCCTGTCAGCAAGTGATGTAACTACCACCCAGTACGCAATTTTGATCACATTTCTGAGGCTACTTGGATATGTTTTTCCCCCTAATTGCAATTCTAATTAGCCCTAAGTCATTGTGATTTTCTTTGTTCTTGACTATATTGATTTTAGTATCGGTCGGAATTCTTGAATAAGTTTATAGGATCAACAGTGAACTTTATCACCATCCTAGCATTCCCCTTGGACTTCCTGCTTGGTACTATTTTAGACCCTCTGTGCCCCTCCAACTCTTTGGGTGTGCTGGGCTGGATGAGAAGTCTTTCTCCTTCATTTTCACTATGTTACTTTGGGCAAAATCTAAAATTTTTGAGATCCTATTACTATTGACATCCCCACCCTCCATGGGGAATCTCACTCTTGTGCGTGTGTGTGTGTGTGTGTGTGTGTGTGTGTGTAAGCACATGTGTGGAGATCAGAGGCAACCTCAGATGTTGATCTGCACCTTCAACCTTCTTTGAAACAGGGTCTCTGGTTCAACACTGTGCATCCTGGGCTAGCTGGTCTTCACTCTACAGGTGGGTTAACAGATGTGGACTACACACGTGGCTTTTTGTGATTTCTGGGTCTTCCAACCTTGACCAGTGGCTTCTCCTGGCCCCTTCAGTGCCGAGCCTCAGCTGCTCTCCATGACTCACTCCATGCCTTCAAAACCAGTAGCGTCTGGGTAACGCTTCTATATCAAGTTCGGTTCCAGTGCAAGTACAACCTATTGGAACACAGCTTTTGTGTGCTGACCCTGAGAAACACTTCCCAGAAGATGTTGGTGTCTTCTTAATCAATGCTAATTTTTTTAGCCCCACCTAGCCAGCATCAATTGCCCCGGTAACAAAAAGGTTTCGATTCAGTGCTGATGTCTCTTATTAATTAATCACTGCAGACTCTTGGGCTCCAGCTAACCAGAAGGACAGAATCTTAATTCAAAATAGAAAATGGCCGTGATAGAGTTATTTTTTATCCTAATGTTTTTTGTTTACTTGAGTCTGAATTTGTGTAATTTACTAATTAAATAGATAGAATTCAACATGCAAATTATTTACATAGAAAGAGATATAAATACCAATTATACGTAACACTTCAAAACTCTACCTTTCAACTGGAACATATCTTTATAGCAAATAGTGCTTAAACTTCCCTCTGAAACTTCACAAGCCATTGTTTGCGTGGCTGTCAACATTCTTATCCCAAGTTCCTACGAAACAGCTCACTAAGCTTTGAACATGTAATAGCTTTTCTAGGCCAAAGTTCCAAAGTCCTTCAACAAACCTCTCCAAAACAACATAGTTAGGTCTGTCCCACAATACCCCACTATCCTAGTGCCAACCTGTTAATTAGGGTTTACTGTCACTGTGACGAAATGCCATGGCCCAAAGCAAGTTAGGAGGGGAAGGGTTTACTTGGCTTACACTTCTTGCACTGCTGTTCATCATTGAAGGAAGTCAAGACAGGAACTCAAACAGGGTTGGGGTGGGGAATCTGAGGAAGGCGTTGATGCAAAGGCCACAAAGTAGGGCTGCTTATTGGTCTGTTCAATATGGCTTCTTCAGCTTGATTTCTTATAAAACCAAGGACCAGCAGTTTAGAAATAGTACAATCCACAATAGGCTGGGTGCTCTCATCAATTCCAGTCTGATCTTATGGAGGCATTTTCTTAATTGAGGGTCCTCTGCTTTAGATGAATTTGACTTGTGTCAAGTTGGTATAAAAGGGGTTCAGCACAGCCACCGAATGGAAAATCCACATCTTTAGTTGCTTGTCTTTCCCATCAAGCCAAGATGTGAAACCAGAGCCTTTTGAGTCATCGATCTAATGTAACTGAACTTACACTGACATCTTGTGGCCATTTTGAGTTTTACAACTAGATGCTTATTCTGCAGGCACAAAGCATTTGCTCTGGTAACCAGTTTCTAAGATTTTACCCCATTCAAGGCTTGTGGAAGTGTGAACTGTCTCAACTTACAACATTATTCATTCCAGGCCAGAGGTCTAGGAGGTGGAATGTTTCTAACAGACTGGGAATTTCAGCGTCCTCTCCCACACTGTCTAGTCTTCCCAGTGTACACAGGACAGTGGCTACTGGCTAAACGGGTAACATGTTCTGAGAACAGCCTCAAAACATCAAATGTCACAGCCAAAACCACAGGTGCCTTCAGCTGCTAAAAAAGATAAACTTTAATGATGTAATTTGTAGCCCCTCTAAAACTTAGATAGGGCAACATTTCCTGAAACAACAACAATTCGTTATAAATAATGCCTTTGCTTCCCTCTCATCTGAATTTATTGGTACATGGACAACCCCTGCCTCCACCACCATCACCACCACGGTCTAAGATTTCAAATTGCATTGGTCAAAATGGAGGTGTTTTTTTTTTAATTCCTATATTAGTTCATTTGCACGCAAAATTGAAAAGGCTAGTAATAAAACTAAAGAAAGGCAGGCTGGGTTTTAGTTTATTTGTTTGATTGCTTATTTATTTGTTTGTTCATTTGTTTGTTTTCAATGCCTCTGAGAAGCTTTTAAATATGGCTGGGAAAGATTGATACCTTCCACATAATAGCATGACATGACCAGACTTCGTGTACTTGCCCCTGAACAGAGTGTTTTTAATGTCACACCAAACAGCTTGCCAGACCCTAATGATCATTCTTAGCACTTTGGACCGTAAGGAGACAACCCCAAATTTTATACTCCTAGGAGGAATGGTGAATGTAGAGCTGTCACCAAGGAATTCCCTGACATTGTCACCAAACCCACAGTACCTGCACTGTAGGGAGAGACACAGCCTAAGGCTGCTGGCTGCAGCAGCCAAGGAGATCTCGTTGGAGACCTCGGTGATGCTGGGCTCTTGATTGCACTGCAAAAGGAATTCCAGGGTCCATGAGCATGGAGCTCAGTTTGTGTTCATTAAGGTAAGCTCAGAATTAGAATCCTCACTCGGTGTTTTAATGACAGTTCTATATGTGATTTTATCTCTTTTGAAATTACACTCTTCAAAGTACTTAAAAGATTAAGTTAAAAGGTTTGGATATACTTCTGGTTCGCAGAGCTCCTTTTTGGTAAATGAGATTATAGGATGGTCTATTTATGTATGTTACCCAGGTTCCCTGACAAGAAAGGAGTGATATCAAGACAGAAACTAGGGGAGCTGAGTCCTGGGTGGCCATATGTAAGGGACAGTGCTGTATGGATTCTGCCCCCAGAACAGAACCAGTAGGACATGGGCTTCCATGAGTGTCGATGGATGCTGTAGGTGGAAGACTTATTTGTCTGTTTTACTTTATGTTCCTCCTTCAAGGAACGTCCTCCCTGTTAAAGTTAACGACTCCGTGATAATTAGAAACGATAGGAATCCAGAATCAAGAGTGTGTCTGTGTCTTTAGCAAAATGATAAACGCCAGGACCTTCAGGACAGCCCTTAAGGCTGTGGAAAAGAACTCTAAAAGCATGGGTTAGAAAAGATATAATTTCTCAATTACGTAAAGTATAAGAATGCAATATGAAGTATATAAGGAGCTTCCCAGACATATAAAGAACAGAGGCAGCTGAACTATGAACCAACTTATCAGAAAGATACTGAAGAAAGAAAGAGATTTAGGGAGTAGATCCCACCCAGGCAAGATCTTTGTTTATGCTTACAAGGGCAGACAGAGTGGGCCTGGGACAGAGCATGGTAGAAATAGTAATTTCAGGGCATGGTCCCACCCAGCTAGCTTATCATCTGTGCTTAACAGAAACAAGAATTCTGAATTCTTTTACGATGAACGAAGTCAAGGTATGTGCTTTGAGTGTAAACATGTCTCTGCAGTGTCTATAGGAAATCTTCTCAGAAAAACACAGGTCTGAAAATGAGAAAGGAATAAGGTCAAACTCAAAGGTCACGTGAATTATAACTTTAAGCACAGTTCATTTCTGCTGTAATAGGGTTTTACTGTGTAATGGCCCTGGCTATCCTGGAACCCCCTATGTAGAACAAGCTGGCCTCAAACTCACATCTGCCTGCCTCTGCCTCCCTAGTGCTGAGATTAAAGGTTTCTGCCACCACTGCCCCAGCTGTTTGCTCTACTTGGATCAAAATCTAACCCTCAGACAGTGGAGAGACTCGGATCAGATCCCAGAAGTAATAGCTCCCCTCAGACAGTGTAGGGACTCAGGTAAAAGCTCTCCTCTTGATTCCTGTGTCCCCAAAACTTTTATGCTTTTTCTACCCTCCCTTCCAGCCATTTTCAAGGAACTGTTAGAACTTAGAGCTGGGCTTATTAGGATCCTTCCCAACTTGTAGGCAGGTTGCTGTAGGGAGAAGCCACAGAGCATCTCAGTCAAGTAGGCTGTGGATTCCGAGTGATGAGACAGACAAGGGGCACAAGGACTAACTCATGTCCTTCCACAGACAACCCTGTTGGGCTTTCCTAATGTTTTTGAATAGAGACAGATTCAGCAAGGCACTCTAAATCGAGATGAACCGTGTTCAGTTATTTTTTTTTATTTGATAGTTTATGTATTTACATTTCAAATATTATCCCCCTTCCCAGAATTCCCCTCTCCCATGCCTCCTCCCCCTGCTTCTAGGAGGATCCTCCATCTCCCACCTCAAAAGCATTCACCTACACTGGGGAAACGAGCCTTCACAGGACTAAGGAGTTCTCCTCCTATTGATGCCAGGCAATGCCATCCTCTGCTACATATGCAGCTGGAGCCATGGGTCTGTCCATGTGTACTCTTTGGTTGGTGGTTTAGTTCCTAGGAGCTCTGGGGGTTGTCATTGGTTGATAGTGTTGCTCTTCCTATGAGGAATCCCTCAGCTCCTTCCCTCATTTCTCTAACCCCTCCATGGGGTCCCTATGCTCTATCTGACAGGTAGCTGCAAGCATCCTCATCTGTATTAGTAAGGCTCTGGCAGAGCCTTTCAGAAGACATCCATATCAGGCTCCTGTCAGCATGCACTTCTTGGCATCTTCGATAGTGACTGATATGGGCTGATCCCCAGGTGGGCAGCAGGCTCTGATGGTCTTTCAGTCTTGCTCCACATGTTGTTCCACATTTCTCCTGTGAGTATTTTGTTCTCGTCCTAAGACAGACCAATCCACATTTGGTCTGTTCTTCTGAGCCTACACGGTCTGTGAATTGTATCTTTGGGTATTCTGACCTTATATTAATATCCATTTATCAGTGAGTGCATACCATATGTGTTGTTCTTTGTGACCGGGTTGCCTCAATTTGGATGATATTTTCACTTTCATCCATTTGCCTAAAAGTTTCATGAGTCATTGTTTTGGGTTTTTTTCCTTTGTCTTTCTATTTTATTGGATATTTTTTATTTACATTCAAATGTTATCCCTTTTCCCGGTTTCCCACCCATAAACCCCCCATCCCATCCCTCCTT
>NC_046166.1:21930099-21946322 GCF_011064425.1 Rattus rattus | reverse complement strand
TCCTAGTGCCAACCTGTTAATTAGGGTTTACTGTCACTGTGACGAAATGCCATGGCCCAAAGCAAGTTAGGAGGGGAAGGGTTTACTTGGCTTACACTTCTTGCACTGCTGTTCATCATTGAAGGAAGTCAAGACAGGAACTCAAACAGGGTTGGGGGTGGGGAATCTGGAGGAAGGCGTTGATGCAAAGGCCACAAAGTAGGGCTGCTTATTGGTCTGTTCAACATGGCTTCTTCAGCTTGATTTCTTATAAAACCAAGGACCAGCAGTTTAGAAATAGTACAATCCACAATAGGCTGGGTGCTCTCTCATCAATTCCAGTCTGATCTTATGGAGGCATTTTCTTAATTGAGGGTCCCTCTGCTTAGATGAATTTGACCTTGTGTCAAGTTGGCATAAAAGGGGTTCAGCACAGCCACCGAATGGAAAATCCACATCTTTAGTTAAGCTTGTCTTTCCCATCAAGCCAAGATGTGGAAACCAGAGCTCTCCTTTGGAGTCATCGATCTAATGTAACTGAACTTACACTGACATCTTGTGGCCATTTTGAGTTTTACAACTAGATGCTTATTCTGCAGGCACAAAGCATTTGCTCTGGTAACCAGTTTCTAAGATTTTACCCCATTCAAGGCTTGTGGAAGTGTGAACTGTCTCAACTTACAACATTATTCATTCCAGGCCAGAGGTCTAGGAGGTGGAATGTTTCTAACAGACTGGGAATTTCAGCGTCCTTCTCCCACACTGTCTAGTCTTCCCAGTGTACACAGGACAGTGGCTACTGGCTAAACGGGTAACATGTTCTTGAGAACAGCCCTCAAAACATCAAATGTCACAGCCAAAACCACAGGTGCCTTCAGCTAAGTTAAAAAGATAAACTTTAATGATGTAATTTGTAGCCCCCTCTAAAACTTAGATAGGCAACATTTCCTGAAACAACAACAATTCGTTATAAATAATGCCTTTGCTTCCCTCTCATCTGAATTTATTGGTACATGGACAACCCCTGCCTCCACCACCATCACCACCACGGTCTAAGATTTCAAATTGCATTGGTCAAAATGGAGGTGTTTTTTTTTTAATTCCCATATTAGTTCATTTGCACGCAAAATTGGAAAAGGCTAGTAATAAAACTAAAGAAAGGCAGGCTGGGTTTTAGTTTATTTGTTTGATTGCTTATTTATTTGTTTGTTCATTTGTTTGTTTTCAATGCCTCTGAGAAGCTTTTAAATATGGCTGGGGAAAGATTGATACCTTCCACATAATAGCATGACATGACCAGACTTCGTGTACTTGCCCCTGAACAGAGTGTTTTTAATGTCACACCAAACAGCTTGCCAGACCCTAATGATCATTCTTAGCACTCTTGACCGTAAGGAGACAACCCCAAATTTTATACTCCTAGGAGGAATGGTGAATGTAGAGCTGTCACCAAGGAATTCCCTGACATTGTCACCAAACCCACAGTACCTGCACTGTAGGGAGAGACACAGCCTAAGGCTGCTGGCTGCAGCAGCCAAGGAGATCTAGATTCGGAGACCTCGATGCTGGGCTCTTGATTCCACTGCAAAGGAATTCAAGGTCCGAGCATGGAGCTCAGTTTGTGTTTATTAAAGAGTAGTTAAATTAGAATCCTCACTTGGTGTTTTAATGGCGATTCTACTATGTGATTTTATCTCTTTTGAAATTACACTCTTCAAAATACTTAAAGATTGAGTTAAAATGTTTGAATACTTCTGGTTTTGCAGAGTTTCTTTTTGGTAAATGAAATTATGGGATGGTCCTTGTACATATTCACTCAGTTCCTGACAAAGAAAGGGTGATATCAGACGAAACTAAGAGATGGTCCTGGGTGGCCATATGTAAGGACAGTGGTATGGATTCTCCCCAGAACAGAACCAGTGGGACATGAGCTTCCGCAGAGTGTCGATGGATGCTGTGGGTAGGGACTTATTTTATCTGTTTTACTATGTTCCTCCTTCAGGAACGTCCTCCTATTAAAGTTAACGACTCCGTGATAATTAGAAACGATAGGAATCCAGAATCAAGAGTGCGTCTGTGTCTTTAGCAAAATGGTAAACGCCAGGACCTTCAGGACAGCCCTTAAGGCTGTGGAAAAGAACTCTAAAAGCATGAGTTAGAAAAGGTACAATTTCTCAATTATGTAAACTATAAGGGATGCAATATGGTATATAAGGGCTTCCCAGACATATAAGAACAGAGGCAGCTAGACATGAACCAACATGAGAAAGATACTGAGGAAGAAAAGAGATTTAGGAGTGATCCACCCAGGCAAGATCTTTGTTTATGCTTACAAGGGCGAACAGACACTGAGTTCAAGTGGGCCTGGGACAGAGCATGGTAGAAAATGGTAATTTCAGGGCATGGTCCCACCAACTATTATCATCTGTATTAAACAAGAATTCTAAGATTCTTTTACGATGAGCGAAGTCAAGGTATGTAACTTTGAATGTAAACATGTCTCTGCAGTGTCTATAGGAAATCTTCTCAGAAAAAACACAGGTCTGAAAATGAGAAAGGAATAAGGTCAAACTCAAGGTCACGTGAATTATAACTTTAAGCACAGTTCATTTCTGCTGTAATAGGGCTTTGCATGTAATGGCCTGGCTATCCTGGAACCCCTATATGTAGAACAAGCTGGCTCAAACTCACTGCCTGCCTCCTGCCTCCCTAGTGCTGAGATTAAAGGTTTCACCACCACTGCCCCCCCACCCTGTGTGTTTGCACATTTCTTGGGTCAAAATCAACCCCTCAGACAGGGTGGAGGACTGGATCAATCCCAAGTAATAGCTCCCCTCAGACAGTGTAGGGACTCAGGTAAAAGCTCTCCTCTTGATTCCTGTGTCCCCAAAACTTTTTATGCTTTTTCTACCCTCCTTCCAGCCATTTTCTCAAGGAATCTGTTAGAACTTAGGAGCTGGGCTATTGTGATCCTTCCCAACTTGTAGGCAGGCTTGCTGCAGGGGAGAACCCTGGAAGAGCATCTCTCAGTCAAGTAGGCTGTGGATTCAGTGATGAGACAGACAAGGGGCACAAGACTAACTCATGTCCTTCCCACAGACAACCCTGTTGGAAGCTTTCCTAATGTTTTTTGAATAGGGACAGATTCAGCAAAGGCACTCTAAATGAGATGAACGTGTTCAGTTATTTTTTTTTATTTGATAGTTTTATGTATTTACATTTCAAATCCTTATCCCCTTCCCAAATTCCCTCTCTTGCCTCCTCCCCCTGCTTCTAGGAGGATCCTCCATCTCCTCAAGCATTCACACTGGAAGCAGGCCAGGACTAGGGTTCTCCTCCTATTGATGCAGGCAATGCCATCCTCTACTACATAATAGCAGCTGGAGCCATGGGTCTGTCCATGTACTCTTTGGTTGGTGGTTTAGTTCCTAGGAGCTCTGGGGTTGTCATTGGTTTGATGGTGTTGCTCTTCCTGAGGGAATCCCTCAGCTCCTTCCCTCATTTTCTCCTAACCCCCTCCATGGGGTCCCTATACTCTATCTGATTGGGTAACACAAGCATCCTCATCTCTTATTAGTAAGGCTCTACAGCAGAGCCTTTGAAAGAAGGTATCCATGTCAGGCTCCTGTCAGCATGCACTTCTTGGCATCTTGATGGTGACTGCATATGGGCTGGATCCCCAGGTGGGGCAGGCTCTGGATGGTCTTTCCTTCAGTCTCTGCTCCACATGTTGTCTCCACATTTCCTCCTGTGAGTATTTTGTTCCCTGTCCTAAGACAGACTAATGCATCCACATTTTGGTCTTCGTTCTTCTTGAGCTTCATACGGTCTGTGAATTGTATCTTGGGTATTCTGACCTTATGGGCTAATATCCATTTATCAGTGAGTGCATACCATGTGTGTTCTTTTGTGACTGGGTTGCCTCACTCAGGATGATATTTTCTACTTTCATTCATTTGCCTAAAAGTTTCATGAGTCATTGTTTTGGGTTTTTTTCCTTTGTCTTTCTATTTTATTGGATATTTTTTATTTACATTCAAATGTTATCCCTTTTCCCGGTTTCCCACCCATAAACCCCCATCCCATCCCTCCTTTCCCTTCTTGTATGAGGGTGTTCCCCCGCCCAACCAACCACCCCTTCACACCTCCACACCCTGACATTCCCTTACACTAGGGTGTCCACCCTTGGCAGGATCAAAGGCTCCTCCTCCCTTTGGTGCCCAACAAGTCCATTCTCTACTACATATGCAGCTGGAGCCATGGGTCTGTCCATGTGTACTCTTGGGGTGGTTTAGTCCCTGGGAACTTTGGTTGCTCAGTATTGTTGTTCTTACTGGGTTTCAGGCCCCATCAGCTCCTTCAATCTTTTCTCTAACTCCTCCAATGCGGACCCCATTCTCAGTTCAATGGCTGACTGTGAGCATCCACCTCTGTATTTGTCAGGCTCTGGCAGAGCCTCTCAGGAGACAGCTATATCAGGCTCCTGTCAGCATGCACTTCTTGGCATCAGCAATGTTGTCTGGGTTTGGTGACTGTATGTTTATGGGCTGGATCCCCAGGTGGGGCAGGCTCTGAATGGCCATTTCTTCAGTCTCTGCTCTGAACTTTGTGTCCATATCTCCTCCTATGAATACTTTTGTTCCCCCTTTGCAGAAGGCCTGAAGCATCCCCACTTCAGTCATCTTTCTTCTTGAGCTTCATGTGATCTGTTATAACTTGGGTAATCCGAGCTTTTGGGCTAATATCCACTTTTCAGTGAGTACATGCCATGTGTGGTTTTGTTATTGGTTTACGTCACTCGGGATGATATTTTCTAGTTCCATCCATTTGCCTATGAATTTCATGAAGTCATTGTTTTTAATAGCTGAGTAGTACTCCATTGTGCAAATATACCACATTTTCTGTATCCATTCCTCTGTTGAAGGACATCTGGGTTCTTTCCAGCTTCTGGCTATTATACATAAGGGTACAATGAACATAATGGAACATGTGTCCTTGTAATATGTTGGAGCATCTTTCCAGGCATATACCCAAAAAAGTGGTCTCTGGTATACTATGTCAGTTTTCTGAGGAGGAACCTCCTAGACTGGATTTCTAGATTGGTTGTACCAGCTTGCAATCCCACCAACAATGGAAGTGTTCCTCTTTCTCCACATCCTCACCAGCATCTGCTGTCACCTGAGTTTTGATCTGATCCATTCTGACTGGTGTGAGGTGGAATCTCAGGGTTGTTTTGATGTACATCTCCCTGATACTAGGGTGTTTAACTTACTTCTTTAAGGTGCTTCTCAGACATTAGCTATTCTCAGTTGAGAATTCTTTGTTTAATCTATACCCCATTTTTTAATAGGAGTGTTGGTTCTCAAAAAGTCTAACTTCTTGAGTTCTATGTATATATATTAGATATTAGCCCTCTATCAGATGTAGGATTGGTAAAAATCTTTTTTTTTTTCAATCTGTTGGTTGCCGTTTTATCTTATTGACAGTGTCTTTGTCCTTACAGAAGTTTTGCAATTTTAGAGGTACATTTTAGTTCTTGATCTCTTAGAGCATAAGCCATTGAGTGTTCTGTTGAGGAAAATTTCCCCAGTGCCCATGTGTTCGAGACACTTCCCCAATTTTTCTTCTATTAGTTTGAGTGCACCTGGTTTTATGTGGAGATCCTTGACCCACTTGGACTTGAGCTTTGTACAAGGTGATAAGAATGGATCGATTTGCATTCTGCTACATGCTGACCTCAAGTTGAACCAGCACCATTTGTTGAAAATGCTTTTTTTTTTCCATTGGATGGTTTTAGCTCCTTTGTCAAAGATCAAGTGACTGTAAGTGTGTGGGCTCATTTCAGGGTCTTCAATTCTATTCTAGTATCTACCTGCTTGTTTTCTGTACCAATACCATGCAGTTTTGTATTATTGCTCTGTAATACAGATTGAGGTCAGGGATGGTGATTCCCCCAGAACTTCTATTGTTGAGAATAGTTTTCGCTCTCCTGGGATTTTTGTAATTCTGAATGAATTTGAAAATTGCTCTTTCTAACTCTGTGAAGAGGTGATTTGGGATTTTGATAGGGATTGCACTGAATCTGTAGATTGCTTTTGGCAAGATGGCCATTTTTAAAATATTAATCCTGTTACTCCATGAACATGGGAGATCTTTCCATCTTTTGAGATCTTCTTCATTTTCTTTCTTCAGAGACTTGAAGTTCTGGTCATTAAGATCTTTCACTTGCTTGGATAAATTCACTCCAAAGGTATTTTGTATTATTTGTGACTATTGTGAAGAATGGCATTTCCCTAATTTCTTTCTCAGCCTATTTATCCTTTGAGAAGTGGATGGCTACTGATTTATTTGAGTTAATTTTATATCTTGTCACTTTACTGAAGTTGTTTATCAGCTGAAGAAATTCTCTGTTGGAATTTTTGGGGTCACTTAAAGATACTATCATATCATCTGCAAATAGTGATATTTTGACTTCTTCCTTTCCAATTTGTATCCGTGTGTGTGTGTGTGTGTGTGTGTGTGTGTGTGTGTGTGTCTAATTGCTGATTTTAGTGGGATTGCTTCAAGTTTCTCTCCATTTAGTTTGATGTTGACTACTAGTTTGGTGTATATTGCTCTTAGTATGTTTAGGTATGGGCCTTGACTTCCTGATCTTTCCAAGACTTTTTAAGATGAAGGGGTGTTGAATTTTGTCAAACCCTTTCTCAGTATCTAATGAGATAATCATGTTTTTGCCTTTGTGTTTGTTTATGTAGTAGATTATGTTGATGGATTTCCATATATTGAACCATCCCTGCATCCCTGGATGAAGCTTACTTGATCATGATGGATGATTGTTTTGTTGTGTTCAAGGATTCAGTTTTGCAGAATTTTGTGAGTATTTTTGCCGATAGTCATAAAAAGTGGTCAAGTTCTCTTTTCTTTGTTGGGTCTTTGTGTGGTTTAGGTATAAGCATTAATTGTGGTTTCATAGAAGGAATTTGGTAGTGTTCTGTCTGTTTCTATTTTGTGGAATAGTTTGCAGAATTGGTATTAGGTCTTCTTTGAAGGTCTGATAGAGGGTCCTAGGATGTTTTTACTGTTTTTTGGTTGGGAAAATACTGTTTGTATTTCTTTAGGGGTTATGAGGTTGTTTTAGATGGTTTATCAGATCCAGATTGCTTTGATTAGTCCCTGGTATCTGTCTGAAAACTATCCATTTCATCTGGTTTTCCAGTTCTCTGGAATCATAAAGTTTTGTATTTGTCAGATTTGATAGATTTTTTTGATGATTCCACTCAGATTTGGGTTATGTCTCCCTTTTCTTTTTGATTTTTTGGTTAATTTGGTTTATTCATCTTGTTGATTTTCTCAAAAAACCTGCTCCTGGCTTTGTTGATTCATTTTATAGTTCTGTTTGGTTCTAATTGGTTGATTTCAGTCCTGAGTTTGGTTATATCCTGCCATCTACTCCTCCTGTGTATATTTGCTTCTTTTTGTTCTAGAGATTTTAGGTGTGCTGTAAAGCTGATAACATATGTGCTCTCCAGTTTCTTTTTGGAGGCACTCAGAGCTGTGAGTGACCTGACTTCTGAGCACTGTTTTCATTGTGTACCATAAGTTTAGGTATGTTGTTCCTTCATTTTCATTAAATTTTAAAGACTCTTTAATTTCTTTCTTTGTTTCTTTCTTGACCCAGTAGAGCATTTTCCAGCTTCCATGTGTATGAGTGTATATACATATATATCTTTATCTGATCCTCTGAGATGACATGGCCAACAGTCACAGAGCTGCAGACAATAGGATTATGTACTATTTACTGTAGTATTTTTTCCACCGAAACATACTATAAGTACAAAAGCTAGGTAAACTTATGGTACTTCCATCTAAGACTTTTCATAGCTTAAAGAATTAGGTTTTAGCAAATATTCAACAAATCGATCTGTGAAAGAGTCAATAAAATTTTCTAATTTATCAGAAAAAATCTCAGTAAGTTTCAACCTCAAAATGTATTGCATAAGTCTTTAAGAAACCACCCTAAATTAAATAAGGAAGGTGGACAGTTCTTTCAAGAGAGGGAGAAGAGCCCAAGAAAGAGGCACTGAACAGTCAAGCTGGGTGGGGCCCAATCAGAACAGTCTTTAAACCACAGAAAACTTCCCAGGGGAAAAAGAAACTGAATAAAAAAGAACAAAACTATCACCATTTCTCCATCAAGAATGTCTGTTTCAAAAGCAACGTTATCTGTGGCCAGGGTAACATCTGTCTTAAAGCTACAGGAATGACCCGTGATGACAGCGCCATTCTCCAGAAACACCACACGTGGGCAGCTTCCTCAACAGCTGCTGCACAGCCTCAGTCTCCCTCTTTCTTCAAGATGAGGTTCAAAGCCACGCATGGGCAAGATCAGGACACCAGCCATGCATCTTCTCTTAGGGAGGCTGAGGAGATCGTCCTGGGACTGCGAGAGCACGTGTCCTCGCTGCAAGCTGAGCTTGGAGTTGTGAAGAAGGAAGTAGAGCATGTGAGCTCAAGTGTGAAAAGCAGAGATGGGGAGCCGAAAGCTTTAGAAGACAAACTTGAGTTAGAAGAGCTGCAGAAGTGGCGCTGAAGAGGAAGGCGGAACAGAAGATCGCCGCCATCGGGGAGCAGCTCTTGTCTCAGCTGGAAGAGAAAACACAGCAGCATGCGAAGGACACAGAAAGCCAGTTGAATGAGCTGAGTGCAAAATTACAAGAAAGAGAAAAGCAAATTTATATTCTAGAAGGAAAACTTAAAAACCTAGAAAGTTTTCCACAACCTGAAATGCCAGTTGTGTCTAGATCCATGGGAAATGTGGCAGCGTCTCCGGAGCAAGAGGCAGCCGATTCCCAAGACTGCACACAGAAGGCATGGAAAGAAGCTACATGCTGCGAAGACGTGTAATTGAAACCGAGAAGCTGCTGCGCTGGCGGGAGCAGGGCGAAGGTCAGGCGACGCCATCTCAGTCTGAGGTTCAGCACAGGGCGCTCGCCCGCCGTAAAGTTAGATCGCGCTGGAGCCAAGCAGCTCGAAGATCAAGTTTTGATAGGATGTCTTCAAGAAGAACTCGAAGAAAACGTGAAGTGTTCTTTAATTCTGCCCCAGCCCGTGGGAGAAAAAACTCATAAAAACAGCACAGGAGTGAAGCGGAATTGGGCAAGTGTGGCTGACAGTGTCCAGAAAACCCTCTAGGAAAAGGAGCTGACCCGCCAGACCCTGGAGCGAAGGGTGAGAGAGCTGGAGTCAGACTTAATAACTGAGAGGGGCACCCTGAGACTTGAAATGGAAAAGTTGACCTTAGAATATGAAAAAAAATCACAATCTCCACAGCAAGAAACGGATGGGAAAAATAAATCTGTGGAAATTTTGGAAGACAGACCTGAGGAAAATTCCAAATCACATGTGATCCCATTGAAATTGGGGACTACCATGGATGGACTCCAGGTCACTGGAGCCAAAGTTAGCAGGATCAGGGTGGGAAAAACAGAAGCTGAGCAAGGAGGTGGCAAGGCTGCAGAAAGATCTTCAAGCTCTGACAAGGAGCGTCAGTAGGAGCTGGACATCCTGACGAGAGAATGTGAGCAGGAAGCTGAGGAAAAGCTCAGACAGGAGCAAGAGGACGTTGAGTTGAAGCACAGCTCCACACTGAAGCAGCTGATGCAGGAGTTATTTATGTCCTCCTTAAGTCCTCTATCATCATCATGAGATGTGATTTTTTAAATCCAGATCTTGCTTTCCAGTGTGTTGGGATATGAAGGACTTGCTGTGGTGGGAGAACTGGGTTCTGATGGTGCCAAGTAGCCTTGGTTTCTGTTGCTTATGTTCTCGTGCTTGCCTCTCGCCATCTGGTTGTCTCTGGTTTTAGTTGGTCTTGCTGTCTCTGACTAGAGCTTGTCCCTCCTGTGAGCCTGGTAACAAATCTCAAAATGCTCCAAATGGCTAACTTTTAGTAGCTGAAGCATACCTTCTTACTTTCAAGGCTAGACACTAATTCTGAGGAGAAATTTATGCCTAAGAAAACTTGTTCCACCTCACTGCCCACTTATTTTCTTTGAGAATCTAAAGACTACAAGGAGCCAATTCGATGCAATCTCACTACAAGTCTTCTTTGGCTCAAGCTTGACTCTTCCTCTGTCACTGCACGGCAGGACAGGAGGGTGACGCCTGAGCCTCCAGTTCAAGCATTTGGGGAAGCAAACAAGCAAGGGGTCTCTAGCCTGGCGCACATCTGATTGGGGACTGCTATGGAATTCAGCTGCCCTGAAAAAATGATTGGCTGGTGCTGGGAACCAAACCACAAACTGTCACAAGTAAATATCTTTGGGGTGCAGGTGCGGATCAGCTTCCACCTGTTTGGTGGCTGTTAGGGGAGACCTGAGACCAGTGCTAGGTGAGGGCCTGGTGGTTAACTCAAGGTCTCTAAGATGTGAGCCTGAACCCAGGATGGAGTTGATCTGGGTCACCTCACCACCCCACCCCTCACTTGAGAATTCTTGTTGACTCAACCAAAAGCTCATGGTCTAAAGACATCATACTAAAAGACAATGTCCCAAGAAACATGTACTCTTTCCAAATAACCCAGGGAGTTCCTTCTCTCCTGCTCCTGCCTTTTTTTAACTCCTCCAATACTCTTCTCAGAGACAGAACACAAATACCATACCCCACGACCACAGGGCCAGCCAAGCGTTTAAAAGTCTGAGGTATCCACCAACTGGAGACTCCTGTGACATAAAATGGACATGGAACACAAGAAAGGAATATTAGTTTCTCCAAGGATATTCACTTCAAGCAAAACACTGTGCCCCAACTAGAAAGTCCATTGAATGCCGGGTCTAAAATCCATGGGCAACCCTTTGGCAACGCTTCTTCAGGGTTAATATGTACTTATAACACACACACACACACACACACACACACACTTCTGTTGTTTATTGTTTGGTTTGGGCCACTGCCTTAGTTCCATACTCTCCCCCAGCCTCTCTGGAAGAAAGATGGGGTTTCATTTTTCCCTTTAGTTCCCTTCCCAGGCTTCCTCCCAGATAAGTTGACAGGCAGTATTTGAGATGTGCCAGGTACACTCTTGTTTCCTGTGTCTTGTCCCTGACCCAAGGAGGATGGAATCAGTAGTCACCCTCAGGCTCTCACATCACATCATGTGTCATACATATCAGTGTCCTGTGTCTGGGGACAAAGCAGGAAGCCACTGGATAGAGCACTCAGAGGGTGTGGCCTAATTCACTTCCTTCCCATAGGGCCGTACCTATGCCATTTTGGGAGAAACCCCCCCACTCCATCATAGTGGGGAAATGTGGTACCCAGTGCTGGTTTCTCACCCCCTCCCCTGTCCCAGGCTGAGGCCTTGCCCAGCCTTCCCTTCTGTGAAGAAGAAGCAAATAGAGGCAGGAGAGCACACACAGGTTTGCACGGCCACTCATTTCCTGCTTTTTTCCTGTGTGTAATACAGGTGGGGAATTGAACTCTCAGCCTGATGGTGGGGTGGGAACTGGGATGCAGGCGAGGAGACTGCAGGACATTGATGTCATTAGTGCTGTCACCTGGCATCATACTTGCTCCTGGGTCTAGGTCTGAAGATTTGGATCCTCCCCATGTGCTTGGCCATGACAAGAAGGAAGCCAAGGTGCCAAGGCTCATCACGCCCTGGGTATAATAGGATAAGTGGCTGGCAAGAGGACCCCAAAGTGTGCTCTGGTAACCAGTTTTCTTTCTTTGGTCTTACTTGTTCTTCTGACTTTCTTCTACATGGGGAAAAGTCAAGGCTTATGAAAATCAAGACCACAAAATCCTCAAAACAACACACACACATACTCACACACAAATATGCCACACATACATACATTCACATACACATACATACATACATATATACATACACTCACACATAAACACACATACATATATACATACATACATACAAACAAAAACACTCACACAAAAACACACATACACATACATACACACATAGAATGGGAGAAACAGACAGACAGACAGACAAGTTTTCAATACACAAAGCCCCAGTCTCAAGTGGGCTTAGAGCTGAAGGTTTAGAGAGGCTGTAGGCACAAAGACAGAGATTTCATCCTAGGACACTCTTGAGATTCCACAAAACCAGGAGGGTTCTGTAGTGTTCGTAACAAGGCAGTGAACCAATCGGATTTCAGGGTACCACACCATCGCCTCCCTTGTCCTCTTTTTCCAAGAAACAAAAATCTTCAGTCAGTCTCTATCACATGTTGCTGTTTCTCAATTACGAGAAAGACAGACCTATGGATGAAAACCCTAAAAGGAAGAATGTTGATTTACTTTTTTTCCATAAGGTCTGGCCAGTAGGTGAAAGTTTAAATTTCAGTGACCCCTTCCAGCCAGATGCGTTTTGTCGAAGGACAAGAAAGTGGTCAGAATATCCTATGCCCTGATCTTCATGGCTTTTAAGAGAAAAGCCCCAACTATATCAAGAATTTACAACCAGAAAAGATCAACCTTACGCTTATGTGGGCAAAAGGCGCTCCCTCACTGTAGCAAACAATAACCCAGAAGGCAGACCACCCTGAGGGACAGACCAACATGAGCCCTGCCTTATCACCAGTCCTGCGACCAGCCTCCTTCCTTCACTGTTCTGTCAGCAGGTGGCAGCAATTGGACAGACAGATTTAGAAAAGGCAGGATTTACGTCCTCTTCATATTGAGATTAAGCTTCGTAAGAATCGTTTGGGAGCTCTTCTCGGTCCTGGATGATTCTTGTGAGTTTCAATAAACCGTCATCGTATTTGAGTGGATGGAAGGATGTTCACCCTTTTCTCGCTTATGGCAGATAAGCTCCAACAGTTTTACAAACTGCTTGCAGTAAATGCAGCCTTCCTTGAGAAACGCTTTACAGTACCAACCATGGTTACTCATAGGCATTATCAAGCAAGACGTAAGAAGAACTTGCTATTAAAGCGTTTTGATGTTTTAATGAGAAGGAAAGTATGAACAAACTGGAGAAAGCCCATCCCTGTTTAAACTGGCTGAGTGAGACCCTTTTTAAATGTATGCAAGCGGAAACCCCAGTGTTCCCGAAAGGTCAATTGTGAATATTCACTTTATCCCCTAGTTGGCTCCTGATGTCTACAAACCTCTTGGCCCACAGGCACCTCCTAGTCAATTCATGGTGCTGCCCTTCTTTGTCAATGGCGTAGCGCGGCGGAAGAGGAGAGGCAAAGAGACAAGAATCAGGCTGGTGATTGCTGGGAAAAAAACATACCACATCCAGGCATAGTTCTACAGAAACAAAGAAGCTGCCTCCTTTGCAAACAGGAAGGATATTGGAGTAGGAAGAGTCTTCCTGTCACCCTCACTTCCCCCTCCTCACCCCTACACCCCACCCCAGCCCCCAAGGTGCTTACCGCCCAAGATGCCATTGATATGCAGTGTTCTATTGATAAGCAAAGGGGATGTTGGAAACATGATTGCCCGCAGTTTCAAAGTGAGCCAGGGTCAATCACAAGCAGGCCTTGTGCTGTCTAGCCTGACTGAACCTGCTGAGGGCACTCTAGTGCGCCCTCATTAAAATCTTCTATATTGGAATGGGGGGCCCTAGGTGATGCATTACTCCAGGGTCTCTTACTCTGGTACCTTCTCCAAATCAACCAATGGAATTAGCAATTAGAAAATAGCAATGAGTATGAAAACGGACGTAGAACAAAAATGCAGGCTCAGTAGTTAAGGCCGTTCAAAAGCCAGCGCCTAGGGAGCAGAGATAATCAAATAAAATCCAATACAAATCCAGCTAAAGCCAGGACAGTCTCCCTGCCATCACCAGAACCCAATGGAAACTGAATCTAGACTAGAACTAAAGCCCACGAGAGATACAGGATTTCTTATTAAGAAGACTTGCCAGGCTCCTTCCAGTATTATTATTCACTGTATAAGGAAGTCACTCTGAGAGCAGTTCGTCAGCTGAGTATGCACTATAGTGGCCAAAGCAAGCCGTTTGCAGTTCGTGACCCAAAGATGCTTCCTCCTTCATGCTCATAGTACACACACTCATAGCTGTTTGCACTTGAATGAATGGATTCCCAGGCTTCTATTAGTCAACAGTCTAGCACCAGTCTGCCCCCAATAATGAGATAGACAGTTATTATTTATTATAGCTCAGGCCTTAGCTTAGGCTATTTTCCAACTAGCTCATATAACTTAATTAAACCCATCTATACTCCTATATCCCTGCCATGTGACCCCTTACCTCCAATTTCCTCCCTGTCAGGTTAGTACATGCCCCACCCACCCGATTCTTCCCAAAGTTCCTCTCCCTGCCTGGAAGTTCCACCTTCCCTATCCTGCCTAGCTGTAGGCCACCAGCTCTTTAATAAAGCCCATCAGAAAATGCCTTAGGCAGGTGAGGAAGGACAGAGATATACCTTCACACAGTGTACAGAAAGATTACTCCAACAGGATAATCTAAATCCTTCTGTCAGGACCTAAGGTAAGACAATGCTGTGATTAAGTCACTCTGAAAACTTCAAGTCAGTGAAGGTGTTCTATTTCAAATGCAGATTATATCTTAATTATAGAAAACTGTGTATGCAGGTTCTATGACTTGGGGTAGATAGAGGATATTAGAGGTCACCCAACAAGACTCAATTACCTAGCTAAAAGTACACTACCTATATATTGTTGTAAAAATATAAAAATAAAATAAAGTATTGTTGTCTTTTACCTCACTGGGTCACACCGCAGTGCCCCAAGATATCTGCTAGATATCTTCGTGGAAACACATCCCAACTTCACAGTGGCGGCCCAGTGTCTCCAGCACACTTTCCTACACTCAAACCCTCACATAAAACCCTCACAATAATCTTAGAGCCAATTAATAAGATATAATTGCCCACTTAAACATACAAAGAAGTGTGGTGCCATCCATCCCTTAAGAACATTGATAACAACCTGTAAATACACAGAGCAAGATCTTTTACGTCAGCCTCCATTGTCCTACCACTGCTTCTCCTCTCTCTCTCCCCCCCTGTCTCTTCTTTCTGTCCCAGTCTCCTCCTCTTCCTTTAAACTTCTCCCCCACCCATCCTTCCTTCTCCTCCAATGACAGGCCTCCTTCTATCCTGTACCTGCCCCTCACCTGTATTTTACAAATTCAATGGGGAGAAGTTTCTGGTGAAGTCACCTGATTCCTGAGTAAGTGACTAAGCAGCTGTCCTTGGGGCAATGGAATTAGCATCAAAATACAGATAACTCCAGGGCAAACCACAGCACCTATAGCACTACTTGAGCATCTTCAGGAAGAAGAAAGGCCTTGGGGAACACCTCTCTCCCTTCAAAATAAGCAGTGCCTCAAGAGCATTCTTGGGAGAAAGAAGCTTCCTTTGCAGCAGCTGCATCTTCAGTCAAGCGTCACTGTAAAGCCCGTGCTAGACTTGAATGGGGAAAATCAAGCACCTATAGATCTGGAATCACAACACTGGGTCTTAACCCAGATAAAAGATTACTCTGTTACAGAGCAGCTTTGGAGCCCCCTTTTATTCTTTACATTGGTAAGAATCAGGTCATTGACCTTGGAGTCTGACATGCGTTAGGAGATAATTCAGTGCTAGTGACTGGTTTCTCTAAAACATCTGAGAGTTGTCCAGAAATAGCCTAGTGTCTCTGAGTTGGGCCAACCATTGCACCCTTAGGATAAAACGCTAACAGCCTATGTTTAGGTCAAATTCTAGAAGACCACACTTAAGTTCGGTCGGGTTTGGTTTTCTTGGGGTTTTTTTGGGGGGGGAGGTGCAGGGGGTGCATAAAACAATATCAGTGGATGCCAGGAGAAAGATTCACCAGATTTCAGGATGGACAAACAGGATAAGGATCCTTAAGGCAAAACTACCTACTGCTTCTCAAGGAACCTCTTGTTCCATTTGTGTATAGAAACCACAGATATGTCTCAACAGGCCTCATCTTTGAGATCAGCCCTCAAATAACTCCAATCTCGTGTGGTTTACTAATACAAATGGTTTTGTTGTAAATGAATGAAGAGGAGGAGGAAGAGGAAGAGGAGGAGGAGGAGGAGGAGGCTGTGTCATGGTGAGATTTCAACAGAGTAATAGGGGAGCATCATCTGGCACTCCATCTAAACCCATTGATACAGAGAAGAATTACTATCCTGATGCCATGGTCTTTCTGGTGCTATGTTGACAACCATTTACGCACAGTCTGGAAGACTGATATCCTCAGGGAAAGTAGATGGGTTG